>NC_056729.1:1636981299-1637281299 GCF_019279795.1 Protopterus annectens
GTGGCACTTATGTCCTTCATGGACAAGGCAGTTGAAGCTGATTACAGACTCACTCTGTGAATAATGATCATCTAACCAAAGGCAATTAGGGAACATGGGTATAATATGGCTAGGCTTACCTTAAGGCCATTAGCCTAGTAACCTCCTATGAACCCATACAGGACAGGCAGGGATGGTGATGGACACAAAGATTTGAGGGGCACCATGATTGGAGATAAGTAGGGGATATTAGAGGTGCATCTGCATCCAGCTTGACCATAGTGAGTATCTAGTCCTCACCCTCAGAACTGTCATCACTGTCCCCTGGCTCAATGCTGCCCATGATATCAACTTTTCAATTTAGCACCCAACATTTCTTTACTCTGCCAATTTGGGTACCAAGACCAATCTCCATGATGTCCTCCTTCAACATGAGTAGAGATCTAATTAAGATATGCCTGTATGTATTTGATTTCCACTTGTCAGGGTACTGGAGTTATATGAAAAAGGCAGTATTTTTTATGTAAATAAATTTCATATGCATGGAGTTGTGTGACCTGGGTAAAAAGAGTTAGGGTGAGTGACATATAAACTTTACATGACATACTGTCTCGCATGCATAATAATTATATGTGATGAGTCTACCTATGCAAATGCAGTTAAAGTAAACTATCCCCAGTATGCTTAACATACTTTACAAATAATATAGTTCACCTATCTAGCAACCATTACACACAGTTGTGTTACAAACTAAATATTTTAATAGTCAGTTTTACTTCATGTATAATTCCTAATAACAATTCTGTGATACTACTTATTCTTACCTCCTCAGTAAAACTATTTGTAATCAGGATTTGAACCCTGCATCATCTCTGCTGTTTCTTCAAACTTACTGCATTAACACCTTGAGCCATAAAAAAGTTAAGCTGCAGGTGTATTTTCTTCAGTAAATACTGTCTTGAGTGTTGACTGGTTGACTGAAACCCAATGGCATCAGTCTCATTTGAGTTACTGACAGCAGTCCAAAACAATTTTTGAGTTTTTGCCTTCAGAAGTTAACCACCATTGTACACTGCCAAGTGGTATGCAAATGCAGAAGACAAAAAATAAATAAATAAATAAAAACAAACAAAAAATTCAATTAAAGCAATGAACAGATCACCAAAGACACTGACCCGACACTTTCATCATTTAATAGTGTTTGCCACATGACTTGCAATTCTGTTATACATCATCAGGCCTTCCGGTAATGACAATCACCCAGGAAATCACATAATCTCATTTTTGACACACCAAATACTAGTAATGATGACATACGTTTAAAGGAAATGTATTAGTGCCCTGAGAACTTTCAAGAAAATGTATTAGTGCCATGAGAACGTCTTGGGAGATATGGATAAATAATTCACAATATAAGTATTTCCACATATAAAATTTGGTTGATTTTCTTTTCTCACACTTTAGAAAACATCATATTTTACATCATGCATATCAAATTGTTTTATTACTAATAAGGATAATTTAGTTTCCAACAACATAAATTTGTTTCTCTATGAATAGTACCTTAAAATTATCAAAAGCTTGAGTCAAACCCTGCATTGCAATTGCTGTCACATGTAAGTTACTGCATTAACATGTTGAGCCACAGAGAAAGTTCCAGATCAACAGTATTTTTGCTAATCACTAAGTATTTTTAGCATTATACATATGAAAGCATTAGTTCACTTAAATATGATCAGTGTCATGCTTGACACCATTTCACATAGACTACATATATAATGTATTTAGAATTCATTACACAGAATTAGGTTGTTCAATCATAATAAAAATAATGTGAAACTATTTGTTCTGCGCCCCTTCAGAAAAACTATCTGTAGTCTGAACTTAAGCCCACCATTACCTCTGACCTTTCAATAAACTTAATGCATTAACACTTTCAGTCACAAAGAGAAGTATTTGGTGGGTGCATTTTCTTTACTTAGTACTGTTCAGATTGCTGATAGAAGCAGACCAGTTTATTGTTGTTGTTTGTCTTTCGGCTTTTTCCGGTTAGGGGTCGCCACAGCAGAACTCCGGTCCACTAATGATTGGCAGTTGGTTTTTATGGTGTCGAGTTGCCAGCCCAACGCCCAACCTTCAACGAAGGCACGCCCATTCAACACATGCCTTTTGAATGCCCACTTGACCGTGGGGAGGACATGCAGACTCCACACAGAAGGCGCTCCCAACCCAAGCCGAGAATCGAACGGGAGAACCTCTTGCTGTGAGGCAACAACACTACCACTGCACCACTGTGGAAGTGATAGAAGCAGACCAGTACCAGTCTTATTTGTGCTGCTGATGGCATTCCAAATTAAATTTTGAGTTTATGCCTTGGGAAGTCAACAATTGTTACTGTTAGTGTTTGTTGACAGTCACCAAGGTACAATGCCAAGCTTTGCATAAAACTAAAGAAAAAAAGGGAAAAACATGCATGGGTGATGATTTCTCAACTCTCTTGTCTTATACCATGAACATGGAGACATTATGGATCCCTAGTTTCAGACAGACATCACCATCTCTAGACCTGGACCTTGAAATCATGGTATTGACATGAAATATTGGGAAGATTAATCATATATTCCACATATAGACAGAGGTTTATCAGGCAAAGAAAGTGGAGCATATACAGTCAGTCTTTGACATTCTAACACTTTACAGTTATTAAGCAATATAACCATGTTATCAAGTAATCCTTTGTAATTTCACAGTTGATATATGCATGCGTTTGACATTTGCAACAATTAATCTAACAAATCATGTCATAGTTATTTTGTGAGCTGAAATTATACTTTAATATATCTGTAAAGTGATGGCATTATGCTTTGCATATATTTAGATATGACACATTTGTCTCTTAAGCACATATTCAGAAATGTATTATAATATTTTCTCTTTTAAGTTAAAGTAATATGATATTTATTTTAAAAGTTTATTCTCCCTGATATATTCTCTGTAAATCTACATCAAAGTGGCAGGAGTGTTAAACACTCAGTTATTCATGCACTACTACTAATGAGTCACACTTACAAGCCCTTAGCAAGCCTCACTTATCAATAGTTATTTTTGTACTGTTAGGGCTTGTGCACTACATTGTGTAGGTGTTCATACTTACCTGACCAGCAATTTGTGAAGATTGTATGATTTATAAATGATAAGAAGTTGACACCTAATTTACATATTCACAGAGTCCAAATGGGTTAATCTGCCCTGTATAAGCACAATCCAATGCTGAGACACTTGTACTGTAGTTAGGAAGACTAAATTCACCAATTTGAGAAACTTCTGTTTAACTGCTGTAAGTGTATTACATTTCTCAAACTTTCATACAAATCATTCTAAGGTAGATGATGTTTCTTTATAAACAATTTATTTAAATATATGTGATGGCTTATATTTCAGATATTATTCTGCAATGTCTGAAATTTGTCCATTTATGTTGGTATAGAAATATAACAGTTTTTCTGTGATATATCCTCAGCCAATGTTGCATGTCTTTATAGTAATATTTCCCTGAGGAAGGAAACATGTGACAGCATTTTTATATAACTAGTAGCATTGTGAAGGTTACATTTTAGACCAGTTGTGTTAAGCCTGTTGTATATGTCTGACATCAATACTGCATTTACTTCATTGTCAATGCTGCTATTTATTAGGAGGTTATACATTTTCAGCCTTATCAACTTTTTTTTTTTTTTTCGGGGGCGGGCTTATATTTATATATTACATTTGTGTATTCATATAGAGCAGGGACTTGCAGTGCAAATCCTGGAACAGAACAGCTTAAACATATCATGCACAGTATTCTATAGGTTAATATTTGTTGCATATATCACTTGTAAGGTACTGCCAACATTCATGTACAGTTGACACGTGTTTTATCCTCCTGATGTACAATACTTGCATATGAGGTAATCATTTCTTTCTCTTCTTTTCAGCTTCATCACTTATCTTGGTTAATGCTGACATTACAATTTGTGTCTTGTGGTTGAGTCTGCCTGGAGCTCACATAATGCAACCATTACATGGGTAAATAAATGCTGCCAATTTTGCATGCATCACTGTTACCATATGTATGTGCTTAGCTTCTTAGCTTTTCACTTATGGAGTGTGTGTGTGTGTGTGTGTGTGTGTGTGTGTGTGTGTGTGTGTGTGTGTGTGTGTGTGTGTGTGTGTGTGTGTGTGTGTGTGTGTGTGTGTGTGTGTGCACAGTCCTCATCTACTTAACCAGGGGCATAGCATAATATGCATGTCTACATCTGCCAGGATCTGTATCATGAAGTCCATGATAAATCAAATGAGGTCTGAAGACCCTTCTCCTTCTAAGACAAGATCTAAATGCAGCCGCACCTTGTATTAAATCCTATTGCACATACAGGTTAAAAATAGCAGCAGCAAGCCCTAACCATTTCTTCTTGTGTCCATGGCTGGATTCCAAAGAGTATAAGAATTGACCCCAAGAGGGAGGGAGGCATGTACACCAGTATTTTATACATTTCTGAATCACTCTGCATGTTGAATTACTTAATTAGCATGCATTTCACCTACTTATGCCTTCATTAGCATATTCTGCCACCTAACCATGTTTTGAAGGTGGCTGAGGTATGCAGATCTATTTATTGCATCTCAATTAGCTTGCTTACCATGTTGCACACATACGAATTTAGTGAATCTAGGAATGGTATATTTTAGGTTTAGAAAGGTAAACAGTCTGCTTTGATAGACAAAAGTGCTAAACAACGGGTTTATTAAACTTTTAAGTGGCCTTGTTCTCTAATTATGAATCATAAGTAAAGCTGTTGTCATTGAACTGTTTATTTCAGTAGAATTTATTTGTGATTTAAAAATATAAACACTTGCATACTTCATTGGAACTGTTTTGTTTTAATTATATGAAATTGTTTAAGGATGTTCATTCAGTTCTTCCTTCAGAAATTTAATTAGATTATCATGGAACAGAACTGTTTGAGAATACTCCACTCTTTATTTTCCACAAAATGAAATAAAGACCCTTTTTATTGCTTACTGATAAGGAGTATACTTTACTAGAGTTGATAATCTCCTTTTTTCTTTCAGTCTCAAAACTATTATTTAGACTTTGTGAATCTCATCTGGCAAAAGCTAAATCTGGATGCCTGGAGTATAGGCTTTCTGGACTTTATTTATATCCTAAGGCATAGGTCATCAGCTTTAAATAAATTAAAATAATAAGTAGAGATGCATTTGGATTTTTTTATAAAGAGTTCATATGAAACATTTGTATTGTCATTTCCTTATGCAATTGTAAAATTAGATCTTTTAAAAGACTTTTAATTTGTTTATTTGACAAAGATATTGGCTGATGTCTTGTTTTTTCTAATGAAGGGCATCCTCACACCTTTGGTGTGACTGTTGCTATGAACTTTTTTGAAGACAGAGACTCTTTGACCATCAGCTGCCATAATATAATGTTGGGTAGATCAATATAAGAGTGATCCTTTACTGAGAATCGGTTACATATTAGCTGGTGGATTGCTGACAGTGTATTACCAATACAGGCAGTACAGTAGCTAGGGTGAGGTAAGGGGGCAACTGTCAGGGGCATAAAGTGTTGTGGGCACAATAAGCCAATCTTAATATTTAATGCAATATCAATTTTAAAAAGCTGATATTGCATTTGTGGTCAAACCAGAGTCGTTTAGTGCTCTGTGTTTTGTCTAAACTGCATCAACTGCTTGCTGCATTCTAGCAAATAGTTTGCCACAGTTTAAAAGTTAGAAAAAAAAACTTTTTTTTAACTGAAATCTGAGTGCTGTAGCCCTCTGTGCAGACAGGGTATAAGCTGTAGCAACTGCTTGCTACATTTGTAGAAAGCAGTTTGATACAGTTTATAAGAAGAAATTATGCATTTATTTATTTATTTTATGTTAATAAAAGGGAGGAAGGTCGAAGTCAAGGCACAGAAATGGGACCTGAATGGCTGGGCATGAGGGAAGGGGACATGTTGTGCATCTCACCACCTGGTTGGTGTAACAATAGAAGGAACATCCATTTTTTTGTTTGTTTTGTTTTGCTTTTTTTCCTCTTTGATTGAAGAGCTTGGGGGTGGATCTGTAGTAAGCTCCGAAGTACCCCAGGGCATTGTCTAGCTATGTGATGAGCTCATAGCCTCACATCAGGCACATGAAGGCCAAAGGAATCAAACTCTGGAATACAATCCTCTGCACTAACTGTCAAATGCTTTATATCATGATCATTGTGAGTGTGTATGTGTATGAAAACCAGTTTGATCAAGTTTCATTTGCTGTTGATAATTTGGGAGTAGTATATACTAGGCTTAGGATGATGTGGGTGAATTTCTTTAGAGTCTATGACTATAACTCTGTTCAAGAGCTGACAGTATATGACTGCAATGAGTTTGATTGGTGTTTGTTATAACTCAAGGCAGTAGTGCACGTGTTAAAATCTCTTAAGCCAGATAGCGTATTTCATGCATATTTTGATGGCAGTGGTGCAAATTTGGACTCTCTAAATACTAACACTTCATCACATTAGTTAACTTACAAAACAGAGTTGTCACTAAAACATGTGTGTAGCATTGCAGGCATGAGGTAAAGCATACAGCAGAATACATTGCACAGCAGTTATTTTATTTTTTAATCATTGCAGTTAGGAAAGAGGCAGGTTGACTTCTGAGGAACATTTCAAAATGCCAGTGGCATAACTGGTTACCGAGAGTAAATAGTAAACATTCTCACATTACAGTTTGAATAAGGAGGACTTAGTAGCCACATTAAGAGCATTCGAAGTTCAGACATTAAAAAAGTCTAACGGACTGAAGGCATGCGGTCTGCTAAAGGACTACTCAGTGAGTCCTCAGAAAGTAGTCTCATATAGAATAGAATAGAATAGAATAGAATAGAATAGAATAATATTTCAGTTTGAATTAAAAGACTAGAACTAAAGATGGAAATGAAATGCTAGGAAGTAGCTGAAAAAATAAAGCAGCTTGAGTAACAAAGAGAGAGAGAGAGAAAATGAAAACAGCAGGAAGATTCTGTGCCAAACGAGAGAAGGAGCGTGAAGAAAGAAAGAAAGAGCATCATCATGAGGCCACAGAGAAGGAAAAGAAACACCAGTGTAAAGCTGCTAAGATCAAGAGAAGAAGCACGAACGGAAAGAGCTGCAACAACATTTTGGGAAATCATGGCCCATTGCCAAATACACATGAACAGTAAAAAGTGCTGAACTAGATTAGTCCAGATTTCAGGTTTTGCAGAATTCCGGACTGTGGTATAGTTTCCTGTGTTGCCCATATCCTTACTTGGATAGGAGGAAGCTTCTCTGTTCACCAGTGAGAGTGGGGAGCTTTGAGCAGCCTATCTGTGCCTGGAGGAGTGGTCTCAGCCCTGAAACTAGTAGCTTATTGGCCGGTCTGGGTCAATTCCTATCTCTTTCAGTTTCTTTGCTTTAGAACCCGCATTTGTGCGGTTTTGCACGATTTTGCGCATAGCGCAGCATCGGGCAGCGCCGCTTAAATGGGTTTAAACTATTCCTGGATCCACAAAGTCTGCTCTTCAATTTTTCCCTTAGAACTCTTCTAAATCTCAAAGTAAGCACTCTATTTTCATTCTAAAGCCCTGCAGTTGCTCGTATAAGTAATCTTATAAGTAAGCACTAATAAACTAAAGCACTACACCCTCTTTTACTCCCTTTAAGTACTTGGCTCACTATTGGTCCTTTTTGATCAGTCAAAAAGTAGTTCCTTATACTATTCTGACATGTCCAAAAGTCAGTTTCGGGTTTACTCTCCAGTCCAGCTGGTGAATCTGGGAATCTTGAGGCAATGTTACAACTGCCTTATGTACACAGACCACCCTCTCCTCCTCCCAACAAGCTCAAATATATGTGAGAGTTGAAACTATATAGCCAAACTGGAGGCTGAACTCTCACAACCCAATACTGGCGCAGTCAGTCAGGAGGAGAAGGTAAACACACACCACAAATCCAGTCTCACATAGACCTATCGCAACAGAAAACCAAACTCATAAACACACAAAAACATACTCGGAGGCTCTAAATTAAAATCTGCCCAAGCAGCAGAGACCTCCAAAGGAGACATACAAGCAACCGCTACCCCACAATACCCACGTATCACATAGTTCACAAAGTCAGTGTGCCACACAGTCACAGCCCTTAAGGCTAAACAACACACCTAATACACTTGTAATAGGTGACTCTATTGTCAGACACACTGACATCCCACTCACCAGGCTGAACAAGGAGAAGGTCACTGTAAGCTGCCTGTTGGGTGCCAGGATCCGCCACATAACACAAGCACTCAGGTCACTCCAAAGCAAGTACAAATATGACTCCATCATTGTCCATGCTGGTGAGAATGACCTAAGATGTACCTCCCTGGACTACATGAAAAGAGACATAGAGGATCTCTCTGATCATGTAGCCCAGGCTGGTATGACCCTGCCTTGAGTAGCATCTTACCCTCACCAAGAATGATGCCACAGTATAAAGACAAAATGATCAATTTTAACAATTGGCTAAAGTATTGGTGTCATTCAAAGGGGATCCAGTGTCTGTCAGCCTGGGATGACATGCTTGACAAGCCACGTTGCTTCACTAGGGATGGCTTGTACCTGACACTCCTGGGCTTTCGAATACTGGCTAAGGCTCTTGCCACCCCCATAGTGGCTTTTTTAGGCAAGGCTCAAAAGACAAAGCCACCTCCATAGACAACACAAAGAAAAAGAAACTGAGGGTAATGCTGCTCAATGCCAGAAGTCTAAACCTCAAGATGCATGCACTCGAGGCTCTCCTCAGTATGGAGAATATCGATATCTGTGCAGTAACAGAAACCTGGTTCAAGGCTCCTGAGAGCACCCCAGCACTACCAGGTTATACCTCATACCATGCCTTTCGGCCCCAAAACTCGGACTGAACCACAAAAGGAGGGGGAGTATCCATATTCATCAAAGATACCCACACCTCCAGGTTAGTGGCACTGCATGAAGCATCGGAGACCATCCATGTGCAACTAACAGTGGGCAAAACTGCCTTTCAGTTTGTAACCTGCTACAGACCACCCTCCCAAACTCAGGAACCCCACTCGGCTTTCCTGAGAACACTGGAGAATATGAAGGTCTCTTCAAACACCATTATATTGGGTGACTTCAACTACCCAAACATAGACTGGGAGCACTATTCAAGTCCCAACACCCTCACCCAACGGTTCCTAGAATTTATGAACTCAAATGCTATGGAACAACTGGTCACCACTCCCACAAGAGGAGAAAACATATTGGACCTGATCATCACCAACATGGGGACTCTATGTTCCATACCAGAGGTATACCCCTCATTGGTAAGCTCTGACCATAAATTAATCTCACTGGACATCCATATCCCGTCCCCACCCCCAGCCAAGGAAACCACAGTGAAGAACTTCTCAAAAGCAAACTTCACACTTCTCAAAACCAAAGTGGAATCCTTCAAAGCCCCCGGGCCAATGGAAAATATGGCCCAAACCGCAGAAACCTTTACAAATGCATTCTATGGACACTTACAGGAATGCATGGATCGTGCTATCCCAAATAAAACCAAGACTCATTCCTCCAAAGGCAGGAGACCTGTTTGGTGGACCCCAGCCATAAATAAGCTATACAACAGAAGGAGGAAGCTACTACATGATAGAGCAAAATTCCAAAAAGGAAAGGCATCTCTGATCAGTACTAGCAAGAAACTACGATCCCTCATAAAATCATCTAAGGCCAGCTTCAAAAGAAAAATTGCACAAGATGCTAAATATAATCACAAGGCCTTCTTTAGTTATGTCAGGAACCTGGGTGGCAACTCCCAGATATGCTCTGAGTTAGTTCAAAATGACAAAAAATACACTGAACCCACAGACATTGCCAACATCCTGGCAGACAGGTTCAGTGGAAACTTCTCCCCTCCCCAAAAGAGCAATTGTCTATCCCAACAGAGTGTAGCCTCCTGACATCACAGATGCACAGGTGAGAGCTGCCCTCTCCAAAGCAAAAAACACAGCATCAATGGGACCGGACGGTGTCCCGGGCTGCGTCTTACACAAACTCCAAGAAGAACTGAACCCTTACATAAAGTCACTGTTCAGTTTTAGCCTTACTACAGGATATGTACCCAATGAATGGAGTACAGCAACAGTGGTCCCACTCCATAAAGGTGGTGCCACAACGGACCCCAGAAACTATTGCCCTATAAGCCTGACTAGCCTGGTCTGCAAAGCTATGGAGCGTATCATCATGAAACTCATAAACAAAGACATTGGGAACCTCCAAACACTGGATCCTACCCAATTTGGCTTTTTTAAGGGCAGGTCTTGCCTCCTGAACCTGGTTGACTTCTTTGAAACAGTCGCCAAGGCCATAGATGAAGTGAAGGTAGTCCACACAGCCTACCTGGACCTCACAAAAGCCTTTGACACAATACCCCACTCGGGCATCATAAATAAGCTCACCAGCTTAAATATCAACCCCTATGTCACAAGATGGGTTGCAAACTGGCTCAGGGATAGAACCCACATGGTCAGAATTGCAGGTGCCATGTCAGACTCTAAGCCAGTTACAAGTGGCATCTCACAAGGCTCAGTCCTGGGACCTCTCTTGATCGGTATATATTTCTCTGAGGTACAGGCTAACATGAGAGGACTATGGCTGACCAAGTTCGCAGATGACTGCAAACTGGGTGCCATAATCGACTCGCGAACTGACACAAGCATCCTCCAAAAGGGTCTCACAGAGACGGATAACTGGTGCCAGAGCCATGGCCTAAAGCTAAATGCCAAAAAGTGCATAGTCATCCCCTTTGGGATAAACAAAGTGCCCACAAATTACCACATAGGTGGTAATCCATTAAGTAAGGAAGAAGTAATTAGGGATTTGGGGACCCAAGTAGATAGCAATCTCTCCTTTGACAATCACATTGCCAAAGTGGTTAGAAAGACCTTCTATATAGCCCACCTTATCACAAACGTTGACATCTAGATCAAGAGAGGTCATTGTGCCCCTCTACTCATCACTCATCAGGCCCATAATTGAATACAATGCCCCATTTGGGATGTATCTTACCCGACACCTGCAGCAACTGGAAAGACCCCAAAAGTACCTCACCAAGAGGATCAAGGGACTCAAATAGATGTGCTATGCAGTTAGGCTAAAGAAACTCCAGCTCTACACTGTTGCTTACTGCCTACTCAGAGGCGATCTGTGCCTGACATACAAAGCCATGTCCAACCCAGAATTAATGGACATGCTCCACCTCAGGAAATCCAAATCCCTTAGAGCTACATGCTCCAGAGACTTAAACCTCAGCACAGAAATAAATAGGACATGCTGGAGGGACTGATTCATATCCCAGAGGCTCCCCTCACTCTGGAACAAAATCCCAATCCATGTTAGGCAGAGTCCCTCAATGACCCTCTTCAAGAGAAATATTGACGAGTGGATGGGAGATCGTAGGTTTACCCCTGGGATCTCTTCTGTGTCCCTACTAGACAGAGGCACAGTAAACTAACCTCAAAAGGGCTATCTTCCGTGACCTACTATACAGAGGCACAGTCAACTAATCTAAAAGGGTGGCGAAAGCCAAACACACTCTGGCTAGGCTTATAAATGCCCTAGGGCAGATAGCCTAGTATCTACCTATGAACCTATGAAAGGGAAACTCATCCATAAATGCTAAGCTCAGTAATAAATCACTTCCTCTGTATAAAGGTGGTGATGACATTGATAGTTTTAATCCAGTGTTTATAGGAGTGAGTAATCAGAACCAAACTGACCAAAGGCAGAGTGAGGTTTTTAATTCTTCTGCACATGGATAAAAGTACTGATACTATTATTAGCATGGCAAATATTCAGTGTGTGGACTATATCTCATTTAAGTGTATACATCTAATGTTTTAACAACCCATATCAACCAAAAAAGGAAATTTGGAAAAAAATAGAAGGAAACAAGAAACTTGACTCATTGATGTCCTTGCAGAAATAAGCACCTATTTTCATAGATAGGAGAGTGGATATTGAGCTGCCATTTTTGAAATACTGCAAGATTAGGGAACATATGCTCAGTACTTAGCAAGGTGATGCGGGCATTGTTTGACAGATTAGGAGTGCACCTAAACTGAACAGTTGTACAAAAGAATACCATCTAGTTAGCAAGCAGGGCACAACTCACAGTGGGTATTTATCTTAGTACTACACATTGGTATAAAAATGCCCATGGGAGGTAATATAAATCATAACATCAAGTTTCACAGGCAGAAGGGGAATTAACTGCTTCCAATACATGTCATGGACCAGGGTCTAGATGTATCCAGTGCAGTCAAGTGCAACATGAATGGGCAAGATGCCCTCAGAGAAGACAAAAATAGCCCTGGTAGTGAGCTAGTGGAGGTAGTACGATAGTAGTTGGGAAATATCATTAAACTGCATTTAGGGACAAGAACCTGAGACTTTTTGTTGACTTGAGCTGTGAAATGTACTTCTCAAATGTTTTCTTTTTCAGTCATAGATACTAGCTTGATTTGGCAAAGTCAGACTTTTCTGTTAAGTTTGATGAAATACAACTAGCTTTAGAACAAAGAACTGTGTGCCAGCTGCTTAATGCACATATACAGTTACATGTATTGCTTACCTTGTAAAAAGTGATAATTTTATTTAAAGCATAAGTTACATATGCTTTTGTTACTAATGAATATTACCTTAGCATTAAAAACTATTTCCAGGTTTAGTTAAAAAAGTATTACTGGGTGATTGCATGATGTGGAAAAAAGAAGTTCTTCCTTGCAGTGACCTCCTTCAGTACCATAGCATTTCAGCAATACATAAAAAAATGTTGTAGTTAATTGTCCATTGGCCCATTACATTTCAGCAATGTAGCCAAAATACTGCTCTTTTAGTTAATAACCCATTGGCTCATCACCCAACTCTAAAGCTCTAAGTAAATAGTTTAAGTTAATATTTGAATTGTCCTAAATAGGTTAATGTAGTTTTTACCTGATATAGGTATATTGATCATGTTTTATATTTGGAGTTATGACATCATCTGAGCAAGTTAAAATGTATTAGGTTATTACCAGCAAACCACATTTATGTTTGTTTTGATGTATAAGTTGCAAGATTAAGTAGATCAGAGGACAATAGTCCACATTGTTTTCTGTGTAATTTCTAAGGATTTTAAAGAATTGTTAGTAATGGCCTTGAGAAGTATTACAGAGTGAACTAAGAATCACAAAAAGTTTTGGTAATGCTGTGGAAAATAAATCACACACACACAAAACATGGGGAAAGTGAGAAAAATGCAGCACTCACATTCTATGGACAGCAGTCTTCCAGGCTTGACATTCTGAATGTTGATCAATCCACTAGCAACAAGCAGCATGGCTCAGCACAGAAGACATTAATGAGAAGCTATAAAATGTTTCTTCTTCCTTTTTTAAATTGCATTCAGGGCGAGAGTCTGCCTGTACCTACCTCAGCCATTTTATGTTAATTGTCTTAGTTGCACTCAATTGTCTTCCAACAATGTAAGCACTTAATGTGCAATTTAATCACCACATTTACAATACTTTGCACATGGGTCTAGAGCAAAAAAGATCCAAGGAGAAGTCAACAACTGTTTCAACAAATGCAAATAAATAAATAAAAATAAATGAATTGCATTACATAAAGGCCATAACATCATCATTCATTGCTATCACTTAACAACACTATCTGCAAATATAAGGATAAAGGTCATTTAATATGTATGCTACTCGCTGATTTCATGTTGTCTGTCTCAAAAGATTTTTAACTGAACTGACGCTTTGAATCTTCAAGCTAAATTTATTTCATTAATTTAAAAATTATGATGGTAATATGTCTTTTAGAATTCACATTAATCAAGCATGGCTCTGGCTAATAACAGTTGAAGATACTGTCCCACAAGGATCTATTTTAAGACCATTGCTTTTCATTCTATTTATAAAACATTTCACTCTGCTTCCTTCACATTCACACATGTGTGTGTGAGTGTGTGTGTGTGTGTGTGTGTGTGTGTGTGTGCGTGCGTGCGTGCGTGCGTGTGTGTGTGTGTGTGTGTGTGTGTGTGTGTGTGTGTGTGTGCTTATGATGTTGCATTCTGGCATGCTTATCAACCTAATCACAGCAAAAACTTATTTTAAGAACTAACCAATATTCACAACTGGTTTGGTCAAAGAAGACAGGAAACCAACTTTAAGAAAATACAAACAAGGATTCTAGTGTCCATAAATGTCAATCACTGGTAAAAACACTGAGAATGATCAGGAGTTTAAATAGAACTAATACACAGTTACAACAACATGAGAATGTCTTGCATCAGAATATCTCTTTTTTCCCTCCAATTTTTTTTATTTTCAATTAAAATAACATTTACATAATATTTTAAATATCATTTTAAACAACTATATACAATATTTACAACAGCCTGGCTTTCAATTATATACACAATATGTTATTAAATATAGAATTAACAGATCAGTTATCAGAAATACAATATTGATTATTGCAGAGTGTCCAACAAAGATATAACTTTCTTCCAAGGATTATTTACCAATGGCCTGGGATAGATTCGTAGTTCTTTGATTTTTATTTCCATCGATGCAGTTGTCTTCAGTAAAGTGTAGAATTCTTCCAAGGCCGGGGGTGTATTTGAATTCCACCTTCTGGTTACACATTTCTAGATATAGCAAGTATTGTCCATAACAAATACATATTTATCTTATTCAGGTAGGGACCTTCATTTACATTTAGTATAATCAATGCTTTAGTTAAGGTAAAGGATTCATTAAATAAAGCTTGTAAAAAAATATTGATTCCATTCCAATATGATTTAATTTTATTACATTCATAAAAAAATATGAATCCAGTCTGCTTTATTTGACTTTTCACACCTCCAACAAAAAACATGTGTAGTAGTACTGATCTTTTTAATTCTATCCGGTGTTAAAAATGCTCTATACAAGTATTTCCAGTTAAATATTTTCATAGGTTCATAGGTTCATAGGTTCATACTAGGCTATCTGCCCTAGGGCATTTATAAGCCTAGCCAGAATGTGTTTGGCTTTTGCCACCCATTTTAAATTTATTTTGCTATGCCCTTTTTCGAGGTTAGTATACTGTGACTCTATCTAACAGTGACACAGAAGTGATACCCGGGGTAAACCTACGATCTCCCATCCACTCATCAAGATTCCTCTTGAAGAGAGTCAATGAGGGACTCTGCCTAACCTGGACTGGGATTTTATTCCAGAGTGAAGGGAGCCTCTGGGTTATGAATCTGTCCCTCCAGCATGTCCTATTTATTTCAGTGCTGAGGTTCAAGTCTCTCGGCGTGGCTCGATGGGATTTGGATTTTCTGAGGTGCAGCATGTCCATTAATTCGGGTTGGACATGGCTTTATATGTCAGGCACAGATCTCCTCTGAACAGGCGGTATGCCACTGAGTAGAGCTGGAGTTTCTTTAACCGGGCAGCATATGGCATCTGTTTGAGCCCTTTGATCCTCTTGGTGAGGTACTTTGGGGTCTTTCCAGTTGCTGCAGGTGTCTGGTAAGGTACATCCCAAAAGGGGCATTGTACTCAATTATGGGCCTGATGAGGGATGAGTAAAGAGGCACGATGACCTCCCTGATCTAGATGTGAATCCCTTCATGATTAGGTGGGCTATATAAAATGTTTTTCTAACCACTTTGGCCACGTGGTTGTCAAATGAGAGATTGCTATCAACTTGGGTCCCCAGGTCCCTAATTACTTCTTCTGTACTTAATGGATTTCCACCTATGTGGTAATTTGTGGGCACTTTGTTTTTGCCAAAGGGGATGACTATACACTTTTTGGCATTTAGCTTGAGGCCATGGCTCTGGCACCAGTTGTCTGTTTCTATGAGGCACTTTTGGAGGATGCTTGTGTCGGCTGGAGAGTCGATTATGGCACCCAGTTTGCAGTCATCTGCGAACTTGGTCAGCCACAGTCCTTCCGTGTTGGCCTGTACCTCCGAGAAATATATACTGAACAAGAGAGGTCCCAGGACGGAGCCTTGTGGAACACCACTTGTAACTGGTTTGGAGTCTGACATGGCTCCAGCAATTCTAACCATGTGGGTTCTGTCCTTGAGCCAGTTTGCAATCCATCTAGTGACATAGGGGTTTATATTTAAGCTGGTGAGCTTATCTATAATGCCCGAGTGGGGTATTGTATCGAAGGCTTTTGTGAGGTCCAGGTAGGCTGTGTGGACCACCTTCCCCTCATCAATGGCCTTGGTGACTGTTTCAAAGAAATCAACCAGGTTTAAGAGGCAGGATCTGCCCTTAACAAAGCTGAACTGGGTAGGATCCAGTGTTTGTAGGTCCCCAATATCTTTATTTATGAGGTCCATGATGATCCTTTCCATAGCTTTGCAGACCAAGCTAGTCAGGCTTATGGGGCGATAGTTTCCAGGATCCGTTGAGGCATCACCTTTATGGAGAGGGACCACTGTTGCTGTACGCCACTCTTTGGGCACTTATCCTGTAGTATGGCTGAGATTGAACAGTAGTTTTATGTTTGGGTTTAGCTCTTCTTTGAGTTCATGTAGGACGCAGCCCGGGACACCATCTCGTCCCATTGATGCTGTGTTTTTTGCTTTGGAGAGGGCGGCTCTTACCTGAGCATCTGAGATGTCAGGGGGGCAGCACTCTGCTGGGATAGATATTTGCCCTTTTGGTGGGGAGGGAGAAGTTTGCGCTGAACCTGTCAGCTAGGATGTTGGCAATGTCTGTGGGTTTGGTGTATTTTTTGTCATTTTGGACTAATTCTGAGCATATCTGGGAATTACCACCCAGGTTCCTAACATAACTAAAGAAAGCCTTGTGATTATCCTTAGTGTCCTGTGCAATTTTTCTCTCGAAGCTGGCCTTAGACAATTTTATGTGTGCCCGTAGTTTTTTGCTAATACTGATCAGTGATGCCTTCCCTTTTTGGGATTTTGCTTTATCATTTAGTAGCTTCCTCCTTCTGTTGTATAGTTTGTTTATGGCTGGGGTCCACCAGACAAGACGTCTGCCTTTGGAGGATTGGGTCTTGGTTTTATTTGGGATCGCATGATCCATGCATTCCTGAAGGTGTTCATAGAATGCGTTTATAAAGGATTCTGCGGTCTGGGCTGTATTTTCCACAGGCCTGGTGGCTTTGAAGGATTCCACCTCAGTTTTGAGGAGTGTAAAATTTGCTTTAGAGAAGTTTTTCACTGTGGTTTTCTGGGCATGGGGTGGGGTCGGGATGTGAATATCCAGTGAGATTAGTTTATGGTCTGATCTTACCAGTGAGGGATACACTTCTGGTCTGGAGCATAGAGTCCCCATGTTGGTGATGATCAGGTCCAGTATGTTTTCCCCTTGTGGGAGTGGTAACAAGTTGTTCCATAGCATTTGAGTTTATAAATTCTAGGAACCTTTGGGCTAGGGTGTTGGAGCTAGAGTAATGCTCCCAGTCTATGTTTGGGTAGTTGAAGTCGCCCAATATAATGGTGTTTGGAGAGACCTTCATATTTTCCAGTGTTCTCAGGAAGGCCGAGTGGGGTTCCTGGGTTTGGGAGGGTGGTCTGTAGCAGGCTATAAACTGGAAGGCAGTTTTACCCACTGTTAGTTGCACATGGATAGTCTCTGATGCTTCGTGCTTTGCCACCAACCTGGAGGTGTGGGTATCTTTGATGAATATCGATACTCCCTCCTTTGTGGTTTGGTCCAAGTTTTGGGGCTGAAAAGCATGGTATGAGGTATAACCTGGTAGTGCTGGGGTGCTCTCGGGAGCCCTGAACCAGGTTTCTGTTACTGCACAGATATCGATGTTCTCCATGCTAAGGAGAGTTTCGAGTGCGTGCATCTTGAGGTTTAGACTTCTGGCGTTGAGTAGCATTACTCTTAGTTTCTTAATTAGAAGTGTAATTAACTGATAGTAAGATGTTAGTTTTAATTTCTCCTATTAACTGCAATGACTGACCTTTTGTTAAGAACTGCCAGTATGATGGTTTGGGAATTGTTATATGTTATTAACTCTTTATATAGATTTGAAATGGAATTTTTCTTTTCACAACTGTTATATATAAATTCATACAGAAAACTTATTAGATTTGGAATATCTTTAAATGGGGAATTATTAATTAATCTGCATAAATTTTAAGTGTACATTAGAATGGTTTGTAAGGTTAACCAGTCCTGTGTTGGAATATTGTAAGCAGTTTTTATCATAAGTATATCTAAAACATTTAATTTATTTACACATTGAGACCAGCATAAGAATCCATTTTGTTCCCAAGCGGTTATTGTTTCCCTATGTATTTTGTGAGGAAAGTTCTTAGTGATGGTAAATGGGGTTAAAAAGGTCAAACCAAAGTTTTAGATCTTTGTTTGCAGTGATAGGTTTCCTAAAGGAATTGATCTAATGATTAATCAGTGTTGTTTTAGAAGGTTTTGTTATATTGCATACTTATACATAGCATGTACCAGGGTTTGTTTGATTTATCTATTAATTTTTTTAACAGATTAAATTTGTTTGTTAATATAGCCATTGTTAATTCTTTCCAGTTGGCAAAATAAATTGGGATTATCCAGTCTATTGTAGTTTTAAGCACAGATGCTTTTATATATGTTTCTATTTCTGGGAAGGTCAATCATCCTTGTTTCCGGGATCTAATGTGATGAGTTAGAGCTACTCTATTCTTTTTGGGATACCATCAAAAATTTATTAAACATGAGTTTATTTCTTTAAGTATGCATCTTTCAGGAATTAACTGTATTGCTAATACTACATATAGTACTTTTGGCAATAAGACCATTTTTATTAATTGCAATCTGTCTTCAAAAGTTAATATAATTTTGGTCCACTTTTCTATATATATTTTTATTGTTTCAATAATATTTTTATACTTTATTAATATTGTTTTGTTTATATTTTTGCATAACACTATTCCTAAATAATTTAGCATAAGTTCTTGTTTTCCTATGATGGATTTATCTGTAACTTGTAGTTATTTTTTCTTATTTAAAAATAGAAATTTTGATTTTGATCTATTAAAGTGTAGACCTGAAATCTTATAAAATGTCACCATTACTTCCTCTAGCTCTCCTAATGACTCTCTGGAGTTTGATAGGGTTAATAAAATATCATTAGCAAAAAGCATTATTTTATATATGTACTGGTCATAGACTTCTATTCTTTTTATTCTTGGATTATTGCATATTATTTCTTCAAGTATTTCTATAGCCAAAGCAAATAAAATAGGAGAAAGGGGGCATCCTTGTTTAGTACCTTTCATTATATGGATAGATTCTGAGGTGAAAGGACCTAATTTAATGTAGGCTAAGTTATTAATATATATATTTTTAGTAATAAGATGAAGGGAGGAGGAAATTCAAATAATGCTAAAGTTCTAAATAGATATTCCCAGTTGAGGGAATCGAAGGCTTTTTCTATGTCTAATCCGATTACAATTGTTTCTCTATCTTCTTTATTCACATAATCTATAAGAGTAAGTATCCTTTTACTGTTATCATGTGTGTGCCTGTTATACAAAAATCCAGTTTGATCATTATTAATTATCTTTAAAAATGGGATTTTCATTCTGTTAGCTATGACTGACATGAATATTTTGTAATCATTATTCAGTAATGATATAGGTCTGTATGAGGTGCAAAGGTCTGATGGTTTATAATCTTTTAGAATTGGTGTTATGAGAGAATATTTCCATGAGGGTGGTATTTTTGCTTCTGCCTGGACTTCTAGCAAAATTTTATGAAAAAGGGAGATTACTGTTGAAGGGAAGAGTTTGTAAATTTCCGCAATTATACTATCTATCCCCGGAGCTTTGTTAGATTTACTTTCTTTTATCTTGTCAACAATTTCTTTGTTGGATATAGGTTTTTGTAGGTCTAGTTTTAAGTTTTCTGGATTTTTTTTATATTGATAAGGTTTGTATCTACGTTTATTTGGTTGGTATCTAAATCTTCTTTTTTGAAGTGTTCCATATAATGGAACCGAAATGTTTCAAGGATGTCTCTTATATCTGATACTTTTTCCCTTTCTTTTCATGATATATACTACTAATGGTATTTGCTTTAGACTGTATTTTAATTCTTGTAGATAAGTTATGTAGATATCTGGGGGAGGTGGCTAATGAGTTTATTTTTAATTTTTCCAAGGCTAGACAAGTTTTGTGTGTTAGAATTTCATTATATTTTTTATTTAATTCCTCTATTTCTTTTTTGACTTCTGGACAATTCTGATTTTTTTTAGACTTTGCTGTCAAGAGTCTGGTTTGCAAATCTAATGATTCAGATTCCCACTCTCTAACTTTGTTTTTGTACCAGCTAAGGGTCTTACAAAATAAATATGCTTTTAATGAGTCCCAAAGCATGACTCTACTGATTTCTGTTGTATTATTAATTTCAAGAAATAATTGTAGTACTGACAACATCCAGGGTCTGAATTCTTTAATTTTCGTGATATATGATGGAATTCTAGTTGAGAGGATTAAAGGTTTAAACTGTATTTGGAGCTTCATTATCAGGGAGTCATGATCTGAGAGGGGGCATGGTACTCTTGAGAAGTTGAGGATTTTTATTTGTAAATCTTGAACTATGAATAATTTGTCTATTCTGGTTTGTGATCCAAATCTATGGTCTTTATGGGAAAATAATAAGGATTTATCATCTTTTGCTTTAAAAGTGTCTATAAAATGAAATAAATCAATTCATATTTTTAAGGATTTTAAATAGTTGCTATGCAAAAAGACTACTTTGTGGTTTCAGAAACTTCTAAGGTACAATTAAAGTCTCCTCGCAGTATAAGATTTCCTTTATAATTGTTGGAAATAAAATCTAGGTGTTTTTTAACCATTTCTGCTCCAATTTCTGGGAACCAATATAGATTAGCTAAGGTCCATATTCTGTTATTAAATTTAATTATAACAAATTCTAGTAGACCTTCTTTGTTTTCATATTTATAAATAACTTTTGGAGTGATTATGTTTTTCTTCCAGAGAATTGATACTGCTTTTGTCTTTGTTCTAGAGGAGGATTGAGCTAAGACTGTATAGTCCTTAGGGTTCCATATAAAGCTATCATTAGTCTTAAAATGCATTTCCTGGAGAAATACTACTTGTGCCTTATTTAGATTTAAATATTTTAGTAACTTTGATCTTTTATTTGCATTATTTAAGCCATTAGTATTTAATGATGTTTGTTGTTGATCTTTCAGCTTTTCCCGGTTAGGGGTCGCCACAGCGGAACTCCAGTCTGCTAATGATTGGCAGTAGATTTTCACAAACGCCGAGGTGCCAGCTCAACGTCCAACCTTCAACGAAGGCACGCCCATTTATGCATGTCTTTTGAATGCCACCCAACTGCGGGAAGCACATGCAGACTCCACACAGAAGGCACTCCCCGCACTCCAGCCGAGAATCGAATGGGAGAACCTCTTGCTGTGAGGCAACAACACTACTGCTGCACCACTGCGGCATACACCATTAGTATTTAATGATAAGAATGTTAAATCCATTTCAAGTTATTGTTGGAAGAAACATTTTGCTTCTTTTTTTATTTTGATTATAGCAGTTATACCATATTCTCTGATAATATTGAATGCTATTTTTATGTGTGAAAACTTGGGAATATAATTTAATGTTCTTTCTTCTTTAAATACAAGTAGGGTAAAATTCTGGTCAGGCTTTTAAAAAGTAATTCTATAAAAACATTAATTCTAAAGTATCAAATACAAGTAAATATGAATTTCCCATTAAACATGGAATGAAAGCCATTCCTAATCCAATAGATAAAGATAGATCTATTGGATTATCACTCACATCTTTAACCAACAATATCAACAGAGCTCCATAAGTTAAACTGTTATATGGAGAATTTTCTTAAAAGAGATATGAAATTCTATATTATTCTATTATTATTCTAAAGTATTTTATATATCAGGATGGAATGTTAGTAGTGTAAACAATTATTATGTTGACTTGGAAAATATCCAATATTTAGTTACCCTTAAGAGATCCCAAACATGTCAGATATGTCATTTCAGATAAATTAAATGCAACAGAGGAGCATACACTAAATAAGCCAACAACAAATATATTATTACTAAAATAATTTGACTAAAAGGACTCTGTAGGAGACAATGAGTGATTACCAATGAAATATGAATTTACTGTAGGTGTACTGTCTTCCTTTACTTTTCCAATCTTTAGCTCACCAACATCAGCTTACACTTATGAAAAGACATGGCTTATCAGTTGTATCCTGACTCTGAGTAGAGGTGCCTTACATTCTAGTGTGCAGTGCTTTTACATATTTACAGATTTACAAAGCAGAGTCTAAGAATGAACTATGATCACCCTGACAATTCCCACCCTGCATAGGGCACATCCTGCTTCCAGAATGGGTAATCACATCAGGTCTAGAATGAATGTGTAGGTACCCATATGGTAATCAAAACTTACCTTAGGTAAGTATTAATCAAATAGTGTTTAGAGCATCTTAAAGAGTTCTCTGGGCAGTTAGAATACCCTTAAGCCTCTCCTCCCTTGACCAAATACAGAGATTTCCCTTCCCTTTCTGTCCCTTGTTTTAAATCAGTACTAATAAAAGAAATTCAGCAAATATAGGTAAACAGAAATAACATTCAGTAGTCCATCTTGTACATAACTCGCAATCCATTAAACAAGTCAGTGACTAACATCACTTTAGTAAACAATTGTTGTTGTTCTTCTTCTTCTTTTGGCTTTTCACGGTTTGGTGTTGCCACAGCGGAACTCCGGTCTGCTAATGATTGGCAGTAGATTTTTATGGTGCCAAGGTGCCAGCCCAATGCCCAACCTTCAACAAAGGCACACCCATTTAAGCATGTCTTTTGAATGCCACTCAGCCATGGGGAGGACATGCAGACTCCACACAGAAGGCACTCCAGCCGAGAATTGAACAGGAGAACCTCTTGCTGTGAGGCGACAATGCTACTGCTGCACCACCGCTGCTCAGTTCTTTTTAGTAAACAATATAAAGACAAATTAGAAATAATTTCCTAGCTCTTTAAATTTTCTGATAAAGCAAAAAGTTAACAATAAGCTATTTTAACTAAAAGTGTAAAGCATTTCAATTTTTTCTTGCATGTATGCATTTTTACTTATATTGTAGTGTCAATAGCTGTCTTTGAAATCTGTACAATACTTCACTTCTTCAAATCATTCCTTTTTCAATTCAGGTTTTGTTTTGTCAAAACGGCAACAATATTTCACGGGCACAATTAATATTTAGACTGATGTTTCAAATAAATAACTTGTCAGTTGCCAATTCAGTTAGTTTAGAATGCATGGTTAGTGCAAATATAGTATGTTGCAAAACTAATATGTAGTTTTTCATGTGGTCTAGAGACTGTCATATGGAAGTGGCATATATAATGTAGCATATATAGAGCAGATGGTTTATGGATTCAGGTTGTTAATGTAAGTTATGCTTATTAATCAGGCAGTTTCATTTAAGTTCACAAGTAATTTGGGGACATTTCAGTTGTGTTTCCAGGAATATGTAGTCCAATGTGAGTAAATGAGTCCACTTTTCCTCATTAAACAAAGCAGAGCCTAACATCTGTCTAATAATCATTATAAAGACAAATAATAGTAATTTCCTAGCTCTTCAAACTTTCTGATATCGCAAAATGTTGACAGTAAGCTATTTTAACTGGAGGACTAAAACATTTCAATACGTCCTTATGAATATACATTTTTACTTATACTGTAGTGTCAAAAACTGTCTTTGAAATCTATGCATTATTTCACTTCTTTCAAGTAATTCATTTTACAGTTCAGATAATATTTTGTTAAAATGTCAATAGCATTTCAAGGGCACATTTAATATTTAAACTGATATTTAAATGAATAGCTGACAGTTGCCAAGTGAGTTTGTACAGAGTGTGAGGTAACTGCAAAGATAACATGTTGCAAAAAGTAATATGTATCTTTTCATGTGCTCTCGATACTGTCAGTAACATATAAAATGTAACTTGTGCAGACAGCTTGTGGAATCAGCATGTTAAACTGAGTAATACAATTTAATCAAGCAGCTACATTTAAGTGCACATGTAGTTTGGGAACATTTCAGTTGTGTTTCCAGGAATATGTAATCCTATGGGGATAAATCATAAAATATTTACAAATAGTTCTATTATGTATTTATTTTACCTTGCTTAGGTTGTTTGTCATTTTAATAACTAAACAACATTACTTGTTCTTATTATTTGTTATCTGTGAGGCTAAATGCACTTTGCAGGTTCGCAGTGTCCTTAGAAACTGCAGCAATTTTTTACTGTTGCTTATGGCAATGCAAATAGAATGTGAAGAAAGCTTTACTTCTCTTAACCAACAGTACATTTTTCCCTCCTTTTTTTTTTTATATATATTTATTAATACTAAAAGGAAATAATTCAAAGGACATATGTACATGAATGGAACATTTCAGAGTTAATCGCGAACATGTCCTCAATCCCAATAAGCATAACAGTGACTATCATTAATCTAATAAATATTATAATAACAATTAAGTTCACTATTCCAATTAGTCTACCTTAAAACTAGATTATTTTAGACTGTTATTTATCTATGTATAGATAGTGAGTTATTAAATATATACAGGCTATATTAGTATAGTAAATAGGAGAGAATTTAGAAAGGGAGACAAGATGCAGTTAAAATAAATAATGAGAAAAAGAGAGAGAGAGAAAGAAAAGAGAAAATTAAGAGAAAATACACATATACTATGTATGTTGATTTACAGTATATCTATTTTATGTGCTATATAACCCTCCTTCTGTGAAAGAAAAGTACCATGTTTTACATTCCTGAGGTAATGTGAAAACTCTCATGTGTCATCTATTTTCAAAAAATATAGATAACGATTCTAGTAGTTAGTTACCTTTGTTTTAAAATTCTAAGCAGTAAAATTGGACCTTTAAAGTAATGTTAAAACAATTCTTATCATAGTAGATGCTTTGAGAGATTTGGCTGTAACAGTATCAGTCTTTTGCTTCTTCTTTTTGACATCTGTCCAGACATTTGTTTCTTTTGTCCTCTTGAGAGAAGGTGACATCCAATCCATTTCTTCTGGTAAAGTCATCACATTATTAGTTTTAATAAATGAAGAGGCTTCCTCTAAGTCAGTAAAAGTCCTCATCTCATTGGCATGCAGTATTCTTATCTTAGCTGGATGTGCAAGTTGTGCCTTTATGTTATTTTGTTTCAGAAACTTTATCACTGGCCACACTTTTTTCCTTTGTTCCATTATTCTAGATGAATAATCATTATCAAATCTTATCAGGCTCTGTTTATGTTTTAGAGGTGCCTTCCTCGAAAGCAGATCTTAAAATCAGTTCCTTGTTCAAGTATGAAAGAAATTTGATAATTATTGACCTAGGAGGAGAGTTTGAGTTAGTGGCAGGTTTCCCAAGAGCTTTGCGTGCCCTTTCAATGCCAAAGGAAAGTCTTTCTTTTAAATTTAAAAAGTCAGGGATCCAGTTTGATAAAAAGGAAATAATATCCTCACCTTCTGTGTTTTCAGGTAATCTGAAAATCCTGATGTTATTTCTCCTCTACCTATTTTCCAAGTCATCTAATTTATTAACCAACCAAGTCTTTTGTTTAAGAAGCAGTTCTTTCTGTGTTTCCTCTTCCTTAAGTCTGCTTTCTAAGTCATTTAGAGAAACCTCTATTCCTGTTATCCTTGTCTGGTTTTGTTGTAGCATTTCCTTGAGGGTGTCAGCCTGTTTTTGACTACTTGTTTTAAGATTTTCTAGGTTCTCTTTAAAATCATCCATCTTCAAAGACAACTCCTGCTGAGTAGATGTCATCTGTTGTAGTTCCTTCTTTAAGCAGCATTCTGGTGAGAATTCCTTGAGTTGCTCATTTTAACAAGTGAATATATCTCCAAGCTTTTTGACAGGAAATTATTTGTAAACTTCACCAAAGTTTCTAATTATCTAAATTAGTTCTTTATCTATAAGATTTTATACTTTGAAAAAAAAAAATAATATTTTTTCCTGTCTTATTTAACTAGTTATATGGAGCTCTAAAATACTGCTGCTTTCAGTTAGCCATTCAGCCCCCCATCAGAATATCTCTACTAGCCAGGGACAGATGGATATCCTACAGTCCAATGCTGCAACTACAAAAAGTGAAACCTTATTTAAGAGTGACAATTCTGACTCTACATACTCTAGGAATGTTGGAATAGATGTTGATGGAGACTTGAATCTTGGTTTTTAGATAGAGAATGTTGTTAAGACCCCAGACCTTGTACAAAAAAGCAATGGAGATCCCCCATCAGAATATCTCTGATAGCCAGGGACAGATGGATATCCTACAGTCCAAAGCTGCAACTACAAAAAGTGAAACCTTATTTAAGAGTGACAATTCTGACTCTACATACTCTAGGAATGTTGGAATAGATGTTGATGGAGACTTGAATCTTGTTTTTTAGATAGAGAATGCTGTTAAGACTCCAGACCTTGTACAAAAAAGCAGTGGAGATCATTGCAGGGAGTATACTTATGAAAGAAGGGTTAACTAAGAACAACAGAAAGCAAACAAAATACTGCAACAGTTCTGTATGCATCTGCAAGACAAAGTCAGCACATTAACTGAAACTGTAGAACTGCTAAAGCAGCTAGATGGTGCTGTCTTCAAACCAAAATAATCAATGGCAATGTTGAAACAGATAGTTAATGAAAGTGAAAAAAATAGTGAGAAGAGAATTTAATAATATTATTGGCTGACTTTGAACAGTAAACAACATTGTAAAGCAAAACAGGTAAAGAAATAACCTTTTTTATAAGTTGGAACAGTGAAATACTAACATAAACCTGGAAATGCTAAGTCAACTGAAAATACAAGCTAAAATGATAAAAGATCAAAGTAACCAGGTGTTGGAAATTAAGACAAAAAAGAGAAATTTAGTTCAGACCCAGGCTGACATGGTGAGCTTACAGAGTAAAATATAGATTTGTGTCAGAAGGAGCAAAAGATTAATATTGACTTGACTGAGTTAAAAGTAAAGCATCAGAATGTGTAAGATGTGACTGCATTAATAAAGACACAACAGCAAGGCACTGAGAATAAAGCCAATACCTGTACACAGAAGTGTGCTCATGATAGTGGAGTGGTTCATGTTATACAAAGAAATTTGAAAGCATAAGCAAAAATAAACAGCTGACACTAATCAATGAGGACTCAAAAATGCCATATGCAAAGAAATACCCAAAAGCAATAACAGTGACTTTAGTATTCTAAGTAAACACATCAAAGAGCTATAAAAAATTCCAAAACAATGAAAGCCTTGTTATTATGTCAAAGAAAGAAAATATAAAGTTGTATGGAAAATGATTGAATGGCAATATGTTATTCTCCAGCTAAGCACTAAGTTTAAAAATTCACAAGTTGATAATATAATCCAAAACAAATCCTTGGTCGAAGCAAACAGTAAATTTGCAAAAACCCTGTCAACCTTTTCTTCTTATCCTAAGTTGATACAAGAAAGTCATTCTGTTGTAATAAACCTGCAAAAGAAAAATAATTAATTCAAACACAAGTAAGAACCTCAAACTAACCTTCTGAAGATGAGAAAGGTGATTAACATATATTCCAGGAATGAAAGCCACTGACAAAACTGAAGAGAACTTTACTAAAGACCATACTAGCATGCCGGGTGAGACCATAGGACAAACATTTACAGAACCCAAAACTGCAAAGATAGACATAAGTCAAACTGAGAGTATAGAGAATGCCTTAAATATACTTTATAACGGAAAGAGCCAAATTATGGAATCTAATCTAACAGACTCATCAAGTGCTTATAATGTCAAAGAAAATTCAGTAAAGGAACCATAACTGCCAATATAAAACGAAAAAAAGAGGTCAAGTAATGGAAACCGACAATACATCGAGATACAAATCATTTTGGTAAAAACCAGGTGAACCAAAACAGAATCTTATGAAAACATGGGAAATGATGCTGTGGATAGTTGTGATATATGTACAGCAACAGAATACTACAGTCTCTAACAAAATAGATGACAACAGAGTAAATGCCATTGAAAAAGGTTTTCATACTGCAAATAGCCCGGGTATGTAACTGAATTCAGATCACATTATGAAGGATAGAATTAAGAATAAAAATGAAACTGATACCATCTGATCTGACCCTACTAATGAAAAAATAACCAGACTGGTAAACCTGAAAGGGATCATGAAACAGAGGACTGGCTATGGCATGAGGCAACCATGATGCCTTTTCCAAGATTGTGCATTTTGCCAGGAACCATCACAACAGGAATACATCTTCTGTTACTGAGTTTAGAGCCAGCAAATGCAAGATCTGCCTGGGTCCATGCTGCTCATCCCCAAAAATATGAGCTGAGTGGTCCCGCAGTATAATGCTCCCTTATGTCCATTTTGGGGTGTGCAAAACTGCAGAACTGGTCATTTCAAGAGGAAGATCCTATGCAAATGCAACCACCTTAATCAGAAGAAGTCACATTTTCCTTCTATTAGAAATGGAGGGCAGGGGCCAGAGAAATAAAGATATAGTGAACTGTCTTGGAGGACAGACAAGCAATGTCATGGAGACCAGACCTTGAAGAAAGGTACATATGCTGAGAATTGGCTAACAAAGAGATGGAGCCTGACAGAAAAGGCAAAAGCAAATTGTTAGACTTGGACTTGTCATCACCAGATGAGTTTCCTTTGTGTTGTCTGACTCAGACACAAAAAGAACTGAACTGCAGTGTTGAAAGTTTGATTTGTTTATGTATTAATTTTAATTAGATTTGGTTAAGATTCAATGATATATGCAAATGCTTGCAATAAACTGATCACCTAATTTTCTTAATGCAGCTTATGTGTGTTCTATGAAAGCTAACAATATGCGTTTACAGCAGGAAGTTTCCTTCACTAAGATAACTGTGCCAGAATGGCTGGAAATATTATGGCAAAGATAGTAAAGCGAAGCATGTGTTCTGAGTTGATAATGCCCAAGGCTGATGGATAGATACATAGATACTTGGAAAAAATAAAACATCAACATGGGATTATGACAATCAAGCTTCTTGAAAGCTGACAGGTAACAAGCTTTGTATTCGGACCTACAGACATAAGATATCATTTATTGTATGAGAAAGCTGACAAAAATACAGGTCACAAGCTTCACGTTCGGACCTATAAACTTAAGGCCTAATTTGTCTTGAGAGAAAACTGACAAACTATTAACATTTCTGAAGCTATAACTGCCTCATAATTTAAAGCACAGAGAAGTTGTAAAGGACTTAAAGGTAAATAAATGTCATTGTTAAGAATGAAAACATAATTTGTTCAAAAAAGCAGTTAATTCTCATTACACAGCTGTTATTAAAACAGATGGCTTAGACAACAGATCAAAGAAACCAATCTGCATACTAAGTTTAAAAGAAGGATTAGAGAAAAAAGACATTGCATTTCTTCAACTCCATCTTCCTGCTGCATTGAACATGCAGCTACAAACTTTTGAATTTGAAAGGGATATATATATATATATATATATATATATAGAGAGAGAGAGAGAGAGAGTTTTGAGTCCACCTTTGTCTAGTACTGCTTAATCAAGGCACACATCAGCCGGACTTCTGAATTTTAAATATTGATAGTTCCCTTTATATGCTGCTGAGCATGAACAGGTAATGCTTTTGCACTGTTCTGTGAAAATCATGGATGTGAGCCAAAGGTGCAAGGCTAAAACCCCTCATCGACATAAATACAAAACGCCACACAATAAATCTTCAAGCACAAGTTATTACACACATCCATTATTCTCATCTTGTAGGACGCCTGCTCCCCTTATCTCCAAATATGCTAACTCCAAGGTTGGATAATCTTGGAGAAAAAGGAAACAAGAAAAAAAGCATACCCCACACTTCCCTTACTCTAAGGCTCCTGACTTTAGAGATAGTATTAAACAGTATCTGCAGCACTGTTACATCTAGATTAATCAATCATCTACAATTTAACACTACTTAAAGAAATGAGGTATTTCAAGAAGCACCTAAATAGGAACTGGACCCTTTACTATACATGAGAATGGAGAACTTGAAGTGATTTTGGCCTACTCATCAAGTGTCCTGTTTCTTGAGTACTGGTGGTGAGTGTAAATCCTTATGACTGAGCAGTACAGTGGTTCTGCAATCTCTGAATTAGGATTTTAAGTAGGGGGGATACTGTGTTGCATCTGTTCATATTGGCATTGCTGCGTAGCTTGCATCCTTCAAAAGTAGTTATTTGTTTTTTAAGTTTAGCATGTGGGGCTGAAAATCCCTTCATTGAAATAAAGAGAAGGAATAAACCACATTTATGTTGCTTTCCTTAAGCAAATCTATAAAATTACACACCTATGAATGAAGCTGCTTGCTCCTTGTTCAACATAAACTCTTAAGTCATAGTCTGACTTCCTAAGTTTAAGGCCCAGTATGACTCAGAGATCTGTTCCATGCACAGAATACCTAGTAGGTCAGGCAAATTTGTTGCTAAATCCTGCAAGCGTTCAGTCAAAACATCTGCTTCACCTTCTAAAGAACATCCTCTCCTTTAACTAAAAGGAGAAAAGCATCATCTAAACAGCTTAATTTCAGCTCACCAACTGAAAACAGATTTCAGAATTTTTACCACATTTAGTGAAAAGGTGAATTGAAATAAGAATGATTATGAAGAGTTCACTTAAACACATATCCAAAAATATGCAGGCGAACAGAGAAATAGTTCCAGAATTAATAAGCACTTCTTTAGTCAAACAGAGGCTTTATAGGTCACTCCTTCACTATTCCTTGAATTTATCATTATACTTAATCTAACACCTTTCATGATATCACTCAGTTGTGTGGTAGGACTTTAACCATACTGCTTACAGTTTATGAGCCTCTAATTCTGAAAATGAGAAATACACAAGCTAACTGTACTGTCACTCCTAAGAATCGGAGGTGGCATTACCTCACCTTTCTTCAGACTAATTTACAAGCAATCTGTTATTTCTGTATACCTATACCTTTCTGCCTCCAGTCATTGATTATATTTTACTAGAATCTTGGCTTATTATACAGAAACAGTTACAGTATAAATGTTGCCCTCATTGTAAATATCATGGTTAACACCACTGAGTAAAGATTGCTTTGAGCATTCTAGAATAAGTTTCTCTTTGTAGTTACAGATTACTACTAAGGTAGAGGGATACTGGTTTGTGTGCACTGATTATCCAGGATGTAAAATACTTATACTCAGGTGTTACACCCCCCTCCATTTACACCAAACGTAATCACTGGTGCTGGTAAAATGCATATTGTGAAACTAGCCCAAAAATTGAACTGACTGACAAATGGTTTGATCGTGGGCAATACATAGTTTACCAAGAGAGGTAGTCACAATAGCACAAGTGGTTAACATGCATTACAGATAGAATTCCAGCCAGCAGAGAAAGGGCATTGTGGTAGAATCAAGACTTGTGAAGTAATCCCCAGTGAAACTGTTAGTCCCCAATATAAAAACTAATGTGGCCACAATAAGCTGCAAGCAGTGGTTAGGGAATGCTTTAAGGTTAACAGAAACTAGGCTGAGGACATGAAAGTCAACTGGAGTGAAGACACAAGAGTTTGAGGAAATATTCAGGGATCTAGCACTTCAGGAAAAAATAAGGAATGGGTGGAGTTGAAAAAGAATGATAGCATCTCAAAACAGCATGCGTGAGGACTATAGAACAGATATGAGGCTAAGCCAGTATGGAAAAAAGGTACATAAGGAAATCTGGTGATGAAATGTAGAAGTCTAGGAAGTTATCTAACGAAACAAGGAATGCTGGAAGAACTGGAAAATGGAAAAGAAGGGTGAGGCTAGGAAGAAGTACTGGTTGGCTAACAAAAAAGAATAAGGAAGTAACTTTAATGGCAAAGAACAAGGTGGCAGAAAAACTCTACCAACCACTGGAAAGTGACTCAGAATACAGTACAAAGAATATCTATCATTCAGCACAGAAAAGATGGAAAGATATTGAAGACAGCCATCAGATGCAATTCAGAAGAGATACCTGCAACATGATGCGTGCAACAATTTGCTCACTAGTCCAGAAGATGTGAAAGGCAGATTTATTCATTTGACTTCTTATATTTGCCTTTTTGATTGGGAAGTCTGACAGGCAAAGCCCATTTTCAGCAGAGGCCCAGGGAGAACACCTACAGTTATCCCAGTCAACAAGGGGGGATCCACCTTGGAATCCGGGAACTACTGCCCCATCAGTCTGACGAGCCTGATCTGCAAGTCTATGGAATGTATTATCATGGAACTTATAAACAAAGACATTGTCAACCTTAAAACACTGGACCCCACCCAGTTTGGGTTTGTGAAGGGCCGATCTTGTCTCCTGAACCTGATTGACTTCTTTGAATTAGTCTCCAGAGCCATGAATGACAGTAAGGCAGTCCACACAGCCTATCTGGACCTGCCAAGGCCTTTGACACCATCCCACAATCTAGAATCATAGATAAACATACTAAGCTGGGCATTAATCCCTACGTCACTCGATGGTTGCCAACTGGCTTACTGATAGAACCCACACTGTAAAAGTAGCTGACTCCAAATCCAACTCCAGACAAGTGGCAAGTGGAGTACCTCATGGTTCAGTCCTGGGACCTCTCTTGTTTGGCATCTACTACTCTAAAGTACAGGCCAACACTAAGGGACTCTGGCTTAACAAAGTTCGCAGATGACTGCACACTAGAAGCCATTACTGAATCCCCAAATGATGTGGATACTCTGCAAAAGGGCCTTACAGAAACATATGCTTGGTGCCAGAGCCATGGGCTCAAGCTCAATGCCAAGAAAGGTATAGTTATCCCCTTTGGGAAAAAAACATCTACCCATGAATTACCACATACGTGGCAGTACACTAAACACCAAAAGTGTGATAAGAGGCTTAGGGACACAGGTGGACAATGGTCTCACCTTCAACAACCACATCACCACAACAGTCAGGAAATTCTTCTATGTGGCATACCTCATCACTACGGGCTTTTCATCCAGAAAAAAGGAGGTCATTGTCCCACTATACTCATCCCTCATTAGACCCATTATAGAATGCAACTCCCCATTTGGTATGTACCTCTCAAGACATCTGCAACAACTGGAAAGGCCGCAGAAATACCTCACTAAAAGAATCACAGGCCTAAAGCAGATGCCCTATGCTGACCACTTTAAAAAACTCTAGCTATACTCTGTTGCATATCGTCTACTCTGAGGCGATCTTTGCTTAACATACAAGGCCATGTCAAACCCAGAGCTGTTGGACATTCTACACTTAAAGAAATCCCAATCCCTCAGAGGCACACACTCCAGGAATCTAAACCTTGTCATCACAATAAACAAAACATGCTGGAGGGATAGGTTCCTGACACAGAGACTCCCCAGACTCTGGAATTGACTACCCATACATGTCAAGCAGAGCACCTCTTTGGCCCTCTTCAAAAGGAACCTTGATGATTGGATGGGAGAAAGGAAATTCACCCCGGGGATCATGTCAGTCACCCTACCAGACAGGGGTCCAGGGAAGTAAATAGTGTGAGAAGAAATAGCCAGGGGATTGTTATGGCTAGGCTTGTATAGGCCCTAGGGCCAATAGCCTAGTACCAACCTATGAACCTATGAACCTACAGGAAAATTACATTTCAGAAATGCAAGGAGTACTTTCAACAGTTTTTGGATTAATAAAACCCCACAAAAGCTGTACTGCCCCATGCATAGCATACAATGAAAGAGCAAGCAGAACCAAACTTGAAGTACAGTACTGAAGAAAGTTAATTCACGGAAAGCAGCAGCTCAGAGGAAGTCACACCAGCTATGATCAAGATGTTGGGTGACATAGGGAAGTAGTGCCTGCTGAGAGTTTTCATTGCAGTAAGTAGGTAAAGGAGTATCCCACATGATGGGAGAATAAGTGAGAGGGGCGGCATAATTGGTAAGGCCTTAACCTCAACGATACAAAGCACAGGGTTTGAATCTGACCTCTGGATATTGGCTAGGCTTGTAATAGTCTGAAGACTAATAGCCTGGTATCTACCTATGAACCTACAAACAAGTAGTCTAGTGCCAGAGTACAAGATCAAAGGGGACATTCACAACATTAGGCAGTACAGAGGTATCAATCTGTTGGCACAATGCATGAAAATGCTGGAGAGGGTGATTGATGAATGAATGAATGAATGAATATACAGAATATTAAAAAGTAAGAGGGGGGATGAACAGTTTAGACTCAAACTGGGATACAGAACAACTGACCTGATTTCTGCAGTGAGATAGATACATTCATAGGGTCGCAGGTAGTTACCAAGCATGCAGTCCAACAGACCATTAATGAGCCTAGCCCAAATTCCCAATAGCCTCAAACAATTGTCTGGTTAAGTGACTTGCTCAAGGTCACAAAGCAGGCAAATGAAGGCTGAAGGAATCAAACCCTGTATCACATAAAGTACCTTGTTAACAACTCATAGCCTTAATAGTGGAGAAAAAAATGGAGATTAAGAAAGAGTCCAGCTTGGCATTCCCATACTGGGGAAAGCGTATGACAAAGTCCCAAGAGAGCTGGTTTGAGCAGTCCAGTGATAGTTGGAAGTTCTGGAAACATTGCTAGAATTACTGCAGGCTATGTAAAAAGACTCAATGACACAAGTGCAAACAGTGTTCAGACTCATAGAAGGGCTCCCATTGGGAATAGGCATGCATCTGAGTTCAGCTCTGAGCCCACTGCTATTCATATGGGTGAAGGACTAGATTAGCAAATGAGTCAGAGGGGACAGATTAATAAATCTGCTGTATGCAGACAATGTTACCCTACAAGCACAGTCTGAAAAGAAACTTCAGCAACTGATTGGAGACCGGTATGCAAAACTGAAAGCATATAGGATTAAACTGAGTAGACACAAGACATGTCAGCAATGTGGAAATCAGAAAAAAATGAATACTAAGACAGTAGGGAAACAGTGGAACAGGTTCACATCTTCAGGTATTTGGAGGGATGGTGGAGAAGAAGGGAAGTTTTAATGAGGAGATCGAAGCTAGAATCAGAGGAGCTGCAGCAAACTGGCATAGATTGTCAGGAGGAGTATGCTATAGAAGAATGCCAAAGAAGCTAAAACGTAAGCTCTACAAAACAGTGGTGTGTCCAGTGCCTCTGTATAGCACAGAAACTCAGGCAGTGAAAGTAAAGCAGTTGAAGAAAGTTAAGGTAATGGAGATAAAGTTTCTGAGATGGATAGTAGGAAATATTCTGAGAGACAGACAAAAAATTTAAGACATCAGAACAGAGACCAAAGTAGCCCCAGTTGTACAAGAGGTCAGATAGAATACATTATGGTTGCTTAATCTCATGTACAGGACAGCAGAAGATGATTTAGTGAAGATTTGGGAGAGATAGAATGAAAGTAAAAGAAAACAAGGACATTCTGCCAAGAAAGTGAAAGATTATATAAGAGAAGACCTGTGACATTCAGGCATGATGGTCAAAAAAGGAAGGAGAGCAACATATATCAAGAGATGTGACAACAGTTGACACTACCACATGACCCGATGTAGAAAAATGTGTAAAAGGGGGTAGATGATCAAGCCATGTTTTTTTCAGCTCATAGAAACATAGGAACAGCATTAGGAAAGTGATCATAAGGGCCATAAAATACCTAGCCATGAACACCTTTAAGAAGATACACTTAAAGGTTGTTGGCACCTTTTACAAGCACTTAATAGTGCTCACCTCTTCGATTGTAAATGATAACCCTGGTGTAAATTTGTCCCTACCCATCCAGTCATCAGGACTGGTTTGACTTTGCTTGACTGCAGTAGTACTTTATTCCATAGGCTGGGAATATGTTGAGTTAGGAACCTATTCCTCCAGTGAGTCTTGTTCATCTGTTGTAGGTTTAAGTCCTTAGTATGGATACTTGTACAGCCAGTGATGTTATAAGGAAATATATGGTCAAAAAAGATTATGCCTTTCATATCTAGAAATGTAAGACACTGGTCACCTTACAGTAGCCAGTAGACTATCGAGTATAGGGAGAGCTGCATTAATCTATCAGGATAGCTGACTGATTTAAGTCTTTTAATTTCCTTTGTTAAAATCATTGATGCCTTTCCAGGTGAGTGATATGCTTGGATTTATACATACCAAAGCAGGCATTGCATTCACTCATGAGTCTGACAAGGAAAGATTGTAGTAGTATGACTTCTTTGGATCTTAAAGACATTCCCTTGGAAATTAACAGAGCCTGATAGAAGAACTTTCTAACTATAATGTAAGAGAGAAATGCTATAGCTAATTACAAAGCTGTTTAACTCAAGTTAAAAAGCATTAATATGCAGGTTTTATTATTTAGAAGAAATAAAACTAAAGGAGAGAAAATTCACTGTTCAAAAATGGGATGACACTGTATAAATGAGTTGTACCAATTCATCCATTAAATAAACTGCTTTTATCTTAAAGGGCAACAACAGGGTTCTATTATTAAATTTTAAACTTCTCTGTCCTTTTTATCCATATTTACTGTCCATGCTATGAATAAACAACAATACAGCATTTAAAATATTTTAAATTGAGTGTTTCGCTCCACTAGAACAGTACCTTACTGTACTGTGGTGGTTTCATTTTAAAAACTTTTATCCCGCCATGGAAAAGCTTGCTGCAGTCTCCAGTTCATTCATCAAGACCAATGAATACAGGTATTTTTCTGGCCAATTCCCTCTCCAAACTGACATCCCCATGACCATCCTAAAAAACTACCCATACTTTGATGTTACTGCTCCCTTGTTCTTCCCCTACCCATACAGAAAGTAAAGGCTAGAACAAGGAAACAGTACATGAGTTGCCTCCTGCTGTGAGTTGTCAATCATAGCAGATAACAGCTCAAATTACACTTAGCACTTTGACAGCTAAGGAGGTTAGGTGTGAAGGGGGATGGGAGATGAGTCAAAGTAGTACAATTCAGGCTTTACAAAAGACTGCAATTTAGCCATTCTAAAAAGAAGTAGCAGTAAAATGCACTTTGAAAGTCTGTTCTGTGGCATTTGCACTGTTTGTGTTTTAAGTAGTCGCTGAACAGCATGAAATGTTACTTAAAACTAACTGACTGAAAGGCAGCAGTGTATGCATGTAAAATCAATGTAGTTACAGGAGCTTTAGGAAGAGAGAGGTCTGCATGGTGTAATTTTTTACAGACAAGTACTGCATTGTGGGATACCTAGAGGCAGACTAAACAATTAGAATTACTTCTAGATACCAGACCCCATGTGGTCAGTTTCAGAAATTATGTATAAAAATATTTAAAAAACTGTAAATAGTCCCAGAGTGGTGTTAAAATGTAGGAAACACCAAATCATGATGAAATAAACATGTTTTTGAGTCTGTGGGTGCGGTTCTCCTTTAAGAAAACAGCTAAAGTAGACATCTGAAAACACCATTACTAATGGAGATGACAGCCTATTTATTTAACATATGCTGGAATGGTCTCTATTTAATTTCCTCAGAATGGATGTTACTATATACAGATATAATACATCATTATTCTTACTAAGTAATTGACCTGACAGTTAAGCCGTTTAACTCATAGTTTATGAGAAAAAGAAAAGATTAGATATCAAAGAACATTCAGAACAATGACCTATCTACACTTTATTTCTGTACTGAATGCCAATAAATATTTGGTCTTCATAAATATGAGTTTTGGTAATATTTGCATTTGATAAGAACAATTCATATGTGAAAATCCATGAAGCTACATGATAGTATTTTTAAAGGCAATTAATAAAAACATTAAATCTAAATTCCCCTGCTCATATACTTAAGATAGCAAAAGAACATACTTTTAGAAATCTTTATTTGTTAAGTTTAACAACACTGTCGAAGACAATAGGACCAAATAAATTCTGTTTAGATGCAAATAAACATATTAAATACCTTAGAGGTTAATGAAAGCTTATCCTTACTTATGTCTATGAAGAACTCTTCCATCCTTCAATAATTTACATCGTAAAATTCTACCTGAGGTATACCGAACTTGGTTTACTATCAAAACCAAGACTCCCAGTTCTTCATGTATTCACTTAACCAAAAACAAATGTCAAAAATAAAAAAGTTATTTCATCAAAATGATGACAGAGATAATGTCAATAATTTGCAATTCAATATTATCGACATCACCTAGGCTACCTTGACTTCTGGTGATGTTTTACTTATGTTTTGCAGGGGGCAAGTGCCCCTACACCTCCCACATCCCCTGCATATTATATATATAAACTCCAAGATCGCACTACAGTGAAGAAAGGGGTAAATTTCCCGATCCCCACTGTAGTGCAGTCCCCAATCAAATGTCGACCTTGTGTGAGCAAATGTACACTAGCATTCTCTAAGGTGGATTCTTACATTTTCAGATCAGTGTTACAGAAACTGGGAACCATACATTCGACTATCCCAGTTTTGCGTAACTGCCATTCAAAATTTTGATAGTAAACCACTGAATGCAAACAATTTTGTACGATCAGAAGGAAACTGTAACAACCATATGTACTCTGTATGACTCTGATAATCAATATGAATCATTCGACAAATATGGTAAAAAAAACACTGGGGTTCTAAAGAAATTAATGGGAAGATTAATACAACTTCCCCTCATTATTAGTATGATATACTAGAGTTATTGTTACTAGATATTTAGCCTTCTCATTCTGTTATGAAATAGTTTTGCAGTGTATGTTGATGGTTTCATTCGGTATTATCAGTGAATCATTATTTAGTTGGTATTTTCAGACAAAATCCCTGTAAACAAACTGCAATAACTGTTTTTTTTTAATTTATGCATTTTGATAATCATTTTTCCCAGCTGAGCAGAGGCTCAGTAGCACTGATTTGTTTGTTGACTTGTTCAAAACACACAGTAGGCAAATGGAGACTGGGGAATCAAAGCTAAGATGAAGATTAACAGCTCACAATCTTAATCCTCCATGCTACGCTGCCAGATATGGTATAAGAGTTATGTGTGGCTTAAACTCTGCCACACTTTGCCCAGAATAATTGTTATTTTTTGTTATCAATAGATGAAACTGATGAATTGAGGGTATAATAACTTCTCCTTTACTCCAGTTAAATGTAAACACCAAAACAGAGTGCATCACATACCCCATCCTGGTTATTTTAGGAACATTTACATAATATAGTAATGGCACAAGTAGTGGCACCATAGCTATAGAGGGCAAGTTATTTTACATTTACAGATTCATAGATTCTTGCTTAGTATTCAGTTTCAAGATCATCTGGAGTCTAGTCATTGCAAATTACTTACTACTCCTGTCCATAAGTGACTATGGGGGCCTGACCTGAGGCGAATTTATAGCTGCCTATCCACTCATGTAAATTTAATTTAAAAAGAAACAGGGATTTTATATATATATATATATATATATATATATATATATATATATATATATATATATATATATATCTATAATATACACACACACACACACACACACACACACATATGTGTATATATATATATATATATATATATATATATAGAGAGAGAGAGAGAGAGAGATATTTATAGAGTGGGAGCTCATACCAAAAGTGGAAGATCCTTTGGGATAGGTGCCAGTTGGTCATATTTCTAATACAGTGTAGAGTTAGGTCCCTCCCTCAAACAGGTAGTTGTAATGTTTGCAGTTTTACAAACATGGAACAGGTCAATCAAGCAGCTGAGATTCATTTGCTGCCCTACAGTTGAGGCAGACATCTTTATGAAAAAGGTAAACAACAGAATATTGTGACAGAACCTTAAGAGATTCTGCATAACTTAGGACATGGATAAACCTGTAATTTTTTGAAATACTAATTCTAGATGAACAATGTGTTTAGATAGCTATATGTTAAAAGGGACATTATATCCAATTGTGGGTGTAATAAGGACAGATTAGAGGGGATTCATAACTTCACTGGACTTGAAGAATATTCCTTTAGTGAAAACCTGGACTGGGTAAAATATTTTTTAACAACAGTTAATACATGGTGGCAAAAAGAAACTTTGTTGTCTATGAATGTGCCCAGGTCTCTCATGATAGTATCTGTTTTGATGGGGTATAATTTATGGGTCTATATTAGATGAGCGACTGTTCCGATGTTCGAATCATAGATGGTCAACATCATATGATTGAACGTCGGAAAGTTCGACGGTGAAAGTCAATGGCTTTTCACATGCAGAATGGGAAATTTTCCCTCTATGCACTGAAGTGCGTTCTCGGAGTTGGTATATTTAAGTAGGGGCCCAGAGCGGTAAGATAATTTTTTTTTTATTTTATTATATAGTCAATGTTTCGAACTTCACTCATATGAGTTCGCTCATGTGAGGTTCAATGTTTTGAAACTTCGACTATATAATATAGACCCTAATTTATGTGGCAGTTGCAAAGGTTTTCTTACTTCCCAGATAGTACAATTTTATTTCAACTTTTGTGTATGGTCTATTAATTGATACTTAATTCTTTATCATCAATCTCTTACAAGGAACTACTAATTACAAATTCATATGTTTAATCAAAAAAAAAAAAACTTGGTCAAATTGTATATAGTTTGGTATACTGCTTTCATGTTTATACATAGAAAAACACATAAGTATCAACTCAGAGAGAGTACACAGTTAGATAAGAAGGAGAAAGAGAGAAAATATAAAACTCGATATCTTGCACTTTGACATTATCTACCATTACAAGATGCCAGCAATCTTTAGTGACAATATTCTTAACATCAGTTAACTAGCTAGTGATAACCACTGGGGATGACTATGACAGAAATTTTCACACATCTCAGTGGCACAAATAATGCAGAATAAGCAAGGTTTTTTTTAGAAAAGATTTTATTCTGCCCTACCATTTTAGTTATTTAGTTTACCATTATCCTTTGACCTCACTTGCTCTGCCTAAACAGCCCAGCATTGTAATTCAAGTGACATGGAAGGAGGTCGATCTAGCAAAGAACAGCCATTCTATGACCATTCTTATCCCTACAGTTGTTGAATGCCATTATGACTAGGCAGCTGTAATCTATAACATGCAAGTATTTTTCATTACTAGTCAAACTCACCTGGCTCTTCCTACATATGATCCATTTAATGCATACCTTCTACCTGCAACATTGTCTTCAAGCCTGCAGGGTTATCCTACATTGTGCTATTTTCAGGTAGGACTAGATGATGACTTCTGAGTCTGTTGCTTGTTTCTGTTAAAGGAAAATGCTATTTTGTTCCAATGAAGTAAGTAGATTGGTCATCAGTGGCACCATCCTATCTGTCCTGGCCACATTCCCATGTGCCAAGTATACTACCTGAACTCATGTCACCTGCTTTGTGGTACGTGTCATCCTCCTTACATTACTATCTAGTTTTCAAAAACAATATCAAAGGTAAGGGATATTATGTAAGGTTAGATTATGCAACATCGTACTTAAAAATATGACACAGCTTTCACATAAGGGGTAGAAGTATGGTGTGTGTGTGTGTGTGTGTGTGTGTGTGTGTGTGTGTGTGTGTGTGTGTGTGTGTGTGTGTGTGTGTGTGTGTGTGTGTGTGTGTGTGTGTGTGTGTGTGTGTGTGTGTGTGTGTGTGTGTGTGTGTGTGTGCATGTGTGAGAGAGTCTGTGTGAATGAACGAGTGCATCCATGTGGGATATAGGGTGGGTGTTTGGGTGTTTGTGTGCATATGCATGAATATATGAATGTGTGCAGGAAGACTGTTCTACCTCCACACTGCACTAATTAGCAAATTTTCAATATGGGGGGACACTAGACACTACTGGTACTCTTTATATTGTATCCTAATGACACATAAATACATAGCAAAACAAGTTTTGCAGTAGGAAAGACTTGGGTCATGTGGACCACTAAACACCATGGATACTCTTTATAACATACCTTAACTGCACTTAAGATTCAAGCTCTGTACCATCAGAAAACATTTCTGCAGCAGAGCTTTAGTTCTGTACTTTACCACTAGGTACCAGGAGTGCTGTTATATATTATGCTAAGTCATGGGGAAAAACAAAGCAAAACAGAGAACAAGTAAAGTTAGAAGAGGAGGGGGTCAATCACAGTGCTACCAGCCTTCTGTTCCACTACACACCAGTGGTGCTCTTAATAAAACAAAAAAATGTTAAACTCAAAGCAAAGAAAGCAGCTTGACAATCCAGAGCCTTAACCCCCTATACCAAGTGTCGAGGTCTTCTGTTGATGTGTATTTTATACACTATTAAGAAGTATGTAAGTCTAATCTTGGCATTATTCAGTGATTGTTACCACCCATAAGTTGTGAGAGACACGGCGTGCATCAAGGACAACATCAGAAGCATTACTGGCCTCAAACATATGTCCTATGCAGCCCGACTGGAAAAACTCTGGCTGTACTCAGTGGCATATCGCTTACTCAGAGGTGATTTCTGCCTGACTTACAAAGCCATGTCCAACTCAGAATTGATGGACATGCTCCACCTAAAGAAATCCAAGTCACTGTGAGCCACTCGCTCAAGTGAGCTAAACCTCGCCACAACAATAAATAGAACATGCTGGAGGCATAGATTCCTGTCACAGAGACTCCCCATGCTTTGGAACAAAATTCCTAACTACATTAGGCAGAGCCCCTCACGAACACTCTTCAAGAGAAACCTTGACGAGTGGATGGGTAACAGAAAATACACCCCTGGGATCACTTCATTGGCTCTTCTTTACAGAGGCTCAGTTAATTAATCAATGGGGCAGCAAAAAGTGACACAGTCTGGCTAGGCTTATAAATGCCCTCAGACACATAGCCTAGTACCTACTTACGAACCTATAAAATAAACTGTTACTTGTACTCAAAAGTTAGTAGAGCAACAGGTCTGGCATTATGATGGACTTTACAAATAATACTTAGAATGATACTCTAATGACCGGCATTATTGATTGACTGCAAGTATCTGGGATTTATGAAGGCAGCAACAAAAATAAGAAGATACATGTGAGGCATTCTGTCAAGTCAGAGACAGGTAGGAATCATGTTATAGGGTCTGTGTTCATATGCATGCGCGCGCGTGTGTGTGTGTGTGTGTTTGTGCGAGTGCGCACGCACGTGTGTGTGTGTGTGTGTGTGTGTGTGTGTGTGTGTGTGTGTGTGTGTGTGTGTGTGTGTGTGTGTGTGTCTGCGTGGAGGTGAATGGAGTAACTGCGCTAGTGCTATGCTTGAGCCACCAGAGGTGATTTCTGCAGGGGAATGCTGGTTTGCACTAGTGATAATTATGGGTTGTACAGAGACACGCAGATCACCAGACAATGAGGTCTCTCCTCATTGGGGCTAAAATGTCCCTGCACTGCACTTTCCTCAATCACAGAAACAGTCATTTTTGGCTATAGCGCTTATAGACAGCTCTTTCTGAATCCCTGAATGAGTGCATCAGATTACTGCTAGTTACTTCTTCTTCTTCTTCTTTTAGCTTTTCCCAGTTAAGGGTCGCCACAGTGGATTACCTGTGAGCTCACGACTGGCAGTACAGTTTTACAGCGTCAAGATGCCAGCCCGGTGCCCAACCTTCCACGGAAGGCACACACATGCACACACTCATACCTAGGGCCGATTTTGAGTGTCCAATCCACGTACAGCATGTCTTTGGGATGTGGGAGGAAACTGGAGCACCCAGAGGAAACCCACATGACCACAGGGTGGACATGCAGACTCCGTATAAAAGGCACCCAGCCAAGGATCAAATCGGGGAACCTCTTGCTGTGAGGCAAAAATTACTGCTAGTTACTAATGTTAAAAAATAGGGGTGATTAACTGACTTATATAAATGAACTATAGCCTTGAAAGTGCAGGAATTTTAACTGAGACAGGTTTAGAGAGGTGAATGAGGTATGAGCAGGAAGAGTGGGAGAACATTGGTGAAAATACAATACAAGGCAACAACACTAATGACAGTCTGGTCAAAGTTTCTTTCCCTAGCATTGATGAAGTTACCTTGAGGTCAGAAAATACTAAGTTAATACAAAAAGGGCAATAGCATTATTACCAAAATAATATACCTTTCTCTCTTTATATATATATATATATACATATATATATATATATATATATATATATATATACATATATATATATATATACACACACACACACACACACACACACACACAAACTCACACATATTCTGTTAAATAAAATATGCTGTTCTTCTTACAAACTGACTGCATATCATACTGTGTATCACAAGTATTCAAAGACATTATTTTCTGGTAAGAAAATAATTTATAATTTATTTCATAAAACTTAGTTATCTAGTTATATTCCCAGAAAAACTACCTTGTTTGCTGTATATCTTCCCTATGCCTGTGTGGGAGTCGTTTGGGTGCTCAAGTTTCTTCCAACATTCCAGAAGCAGGTAATTAAATCATAGATCCTCCAAGTTACACATAGCTCTGTCTGTTTGTGTGTGTGTGTGTGAGTGTGTGTGTGTGTGTGTGTGTGTGTGTGTGTGTGTGTGTGTGTGTGTGTGTGTGTGTGTGTGTGTGTGTGTGTGTGTGTGTGTGTGTGTATGTGTGTGTGTGTGACCCAGTTACCATGAAGAGAATAAAGAAAGCATGAGAGAATGAAAGAATGAATGAATTACTGAATAAACAAATGATTAAGTTTTTATGCTAACATAAAAACATAAGTAAACCCCCATGGTAAGAAAGACCAAAAAAGAAATAAAATACTATCTAAATAGGGATTTGTGAAGCAATATCTAAAAAAGGATTTGTCACAGCTGATCAGGGACTTGCACTGGAAATGGGGTACACCAAAATGGCATGAGATTTTGAGACAGCTACTGAAAAGAAGGAAGTAGTAGCTAATGTACAAGAAGGATACTGATGGACAATACCACTTACCAATTAGAATTAACCCCTAAATAATGTGGAAGCCAAAAAGCATAAACATTACACACACTCAGGTTATTGGACCACAAGTACCAGTATGACTCAGTCATAGTCAATGTGGGTGGAAATGGCCTGGGATGTACCTCCCTAGACTATATGTCAACATGGAGCTCTCAGAATATGTGTCCCAGGAAGGTATGAACCCAGCATTAAGCAGTATTTTACCCGCTCCAAGGATGATGGCACAATATGGACAAACGATGACTGACTTTAATAATTGGCTTAGTTTCTGGTGTTATTCTAACGGGGTGCAATATTTGTCAGCAGACCACGCTGCTTTGTCAGGGATGTTCTGCACATCTGCCCTGTACACTTTCAAATATTAGCTAAAACACTGCCCTCCTCCATAGTGCCTTTTTTAGGCAATGCCACACTGAAAGTACTTCCAACATAGCAAATCAAAACCAAGAAAATTACTGCTCAATGCTAGGAGTCTAAACAAAAAAACTGCTCTCCCTACAAGCTTTCCTCACCATAGAGAATGCTGAGATCTGTGTCGTCACTGACACATGGTTTAAAGCCACAAAGAGCACACTGGCAGTGCAAGGCTCTAATGCCTTCCACACATTAAGACCAGTTACTACACAGGCAGGGACTAAAGGTTTAGCTGTCTCGATTTACATTAAAAATAAATATACCTCAAAGCTGGTCAAACAGGACAAAGCACTTGAGCCCCTCCACATTCAAATCACCATAGGCAAAATCCCACGCCACTTCCTTGCAAGCTATAAGTTCCCCTCTATGACCCAGGAAACCCATGACATGTATTTAACTTACTGGAAACACTCACCATCCAATCCAGTATCATATTCATGGATGACTTTACTCCACTATTAACTGGAAATCACATACAACACCAAATGTACAGGCAGCGAGATTACTGGATTTTGTAAATACAAACTCCCTGGACCAGATTGTCAACACACCAACCTTAGGTGCAAACATATTGGATCTGGTCCTCACAAATATGGGACAGTGTTGCATCCCCCCACCCCCACCCCCAGTGTAATGTCTTCTCTGGTAAGATCAGCCCACAGAATGGTCTCCTTTGAAGTAAAAATAAAACCTGAAACCCCATCTAAACATGAATATTCAGGAACTATTCTAAGGCTAACTTCTTAATATTAAGTGATAACCTGACAAAATTTCAAGTCTCATAAACCCTGAGAACACTGCTGCCTATGTGGAACTGCTCACAGAAACCCTATGCAAACATGTTATGAGCTACATAGAGGTAGCTGTGCCCACCAGGAAGAAGTACAGCACTAATTCAAAAAACAAGCCACCCTGGTGGAATCACAGCATCAATAGGCTGTATAACAGACGGAAGAAAATCATGGCAAAAATTAGGAGGTGCAGCATCCAGCAGGATAAAAGCACTCTCATCAAACTAAATAACCATCTCAGAGGACAAATAAAGTCTACCAAAGCCAAATTTGAGGTAAATTTCGCCGGTCTGGCCAAGGATAGCCACAAGGCATTCATTAGCTATGTCAGCAACCTCAAAGGCAATACACAATTGTGTGTGGAGCTCATTGTCAATGGAGGCACCTATACTTGAGCCAGAAGATATAGCAAACCTACTGGCCAATAAATTCAGCTCCAGCTTTACTCCTCTCTTTCCCCTTCAACCTTCCCTCAGGAAATACCATCAAATATAACTCCCCCAACTATCACTAGGGAACAGGTCCTTAATGCTCTCTCTAAGGCCAAGAACACTGCAACAATGGGTCCAGACAATATCCCAGGATGCCTTCTAAATAGCATTAAACATGAACTATCAGGCCCTTTGGAATTGATATTTAACTGTAGCCTCCAAACAGACTTCTAGCTTCATGAATGGAGAACATCAATAATCATCTGTCTGAACAAAGGTGGGGGCATCTACAGAACCTGGAAATTACAGACCCAGAGGTCTCACTAGTCTCATATGCAAAGGTATGGAATGAATTATCATGGAGATGATAAATAATGACATAGGAAACCTCCAGACACTGGTCCAAACCAAATTTGATTTCAGCAAGGGTAGGTCATAGGTTTATAGGTTAGTACTAAGCTAACTGCCCTTGCAAGCCATTTTAAGCCTAGCCAATTATCCCTTGTGAGACTCAAACCCTGCACCTGGTGTTTGTAAGGCAAACACTTTAACCATTAGGCCAACCTCCCTCCCTCAACTTTGTGGATTTGTTTGAGAGGGTCACCAAAGCAAAATAATTCACATGTCCACCTTGACTTGGCCAAGGCATTTGACACAGTACTCCACTAGGGCATCATTGACAAACTCAAGAGGTTAGGTATGAACCCTTATGTCACCCGGTGAATAACCAGCTGGCTCAAAGATAGGATCCAGGAAATTAGAATTGGGAAATCCACCTCTACAAAGAGGCCAGTCACAAACAGATCCCCTCAGGGATCAGTCTGGGACCGCTGTTTTTGGCATTAACTCTCTGAAGTCAAGACCAATGTCAATGGCCTCTGGCTGACTAAATGTGTAGATGATTGCAAATTAGGAGTTTTAACTGAATACCCACTTACACAAATATTGTCCAGGAAGTGCTAACGCAGACAAATAACTGGTGTCACAGCCACGGACTAAAATTAAATACCAAGAAATGAATAATAGTATCCAGTGGGAAGTCATCCATCCCTGGTAACTATCATATTGACAACAAACCCCTAACAGCTGACACTGTAGTCAGGGACTTGGAAACATACTTTTTAGTAATCTATCCTTTGATCATCATGTGTCTACAGCAGTGAGAATCAATGAGAACATCTTTAAGGCTATCTAACAATTCTCACACTTGAGTAGCAAAGTGTGATTAAGGGGAGACTGGACATCTGTGCTCTTTTACTTTAGTAAATTCAGTCCCTGCTATAAGTAAATAGAGTTAAAGTTAGTGTCAAAGGAAAAAACTTCAAAGACCAATACACGTAAGGTTCAGTTAAGGTATATTTATTTACTTGTCACAAGGAGACAAAAACATGCAAATACAAGGATTTGTCTAACTACGAACAGGAAGTATGCTCATTCTTATACTACTTTACAAGACATGGCCTTCTAAGGCTAATGTAATCAAACACAACTTTCAGTATTGTTCTACAGCAGATGTTACTCAGATTTTCTGCTGACATGACTAGATTTGTGAGAAACTTTTGAGAAAAACAACCTGGCCTTGGTGGGCTCTACTTCATTTACAAGCTTCTATTATACAGTGTTACATTTCAAGGTACTCTTCTAATTCAGATACAAGCAAATGCTGATTGCAATTCATATTTTCAAACAATCTTTGTCCTAATTATCTATGGCTTCTACAGCTGTGTATTTTCTCACAGCACAAAACTGAACTTCTTGTCTAAGCTTCATACAAGTAGTATCGTTCTATTCATTATTTTCCTGACATAAGCAGGAATCATCTGCTTCTCAGTAAATTTCCAAGGCACAAGCAAGATTTTAGCTAACAACACAAGGTCAGAAAAGCATCTGCAGTTTATACAGATTTATGCAGTATGAAATAGAATAAATGTGTTAACCCTTTTCAAGCTCTAAATGCACTAAGCATATTACTAATACACACAATAATACATATTTTTCTGACATTTCCCCCCTTTTAATACTTTTATTCTACTTTCAAAATAAGCATAAACAGTTTGTTTTCTTCTCCTAACCTCTTCCACTTAGGATTTGCAGTTAAAAAAGTCATTCAGTTTAAACTTATGAAAGCATTTTCAATCTTTTAATAGTTCTTCAAACTCAGTACTTTGATATAAGGTTTCAGAAACTGACATGTCTATGAGGTCTTTAATCAGTCTTTTCATGCAGGGGATGCCACAACAAACACATACTCCCAGTAGGAGCATTTCTACACAAATGGCAATCAGGATGTTCATTAGGATGGTACCCCACCCCCCAAACCATTTCTGGAAAAAGTCCATCAGTGGGTTTGGGCCTGGTCTGGTCATGGCCGACACTTGCTGAATTACCTCAAGATGATTGTCTATCTCGTGTTTATGGTCAGGAATATATGAACAGCATTCTTCCTGGATTAAAGCGCAAGTACCACCTCTCGCCGCTAGGGTGAATTTGAGAGCCATGCGGTTTTGAAGCACTACAGTTCTCATAGCATTCAGTTCATCAGTCACCAATTCGAGAGCAGAAGAAGTTGCATTACTCATTACTTCGAGAAGTTTCAACAGTTTTCTCAGTTCCCAAATCGATTTCACTGCTCCATATGCCGGTAATATGCCTGCCCACAATATAACGCTATCACTCAAGTCCATATGTGTCAGTCCTTTGCCTATGGAATGATGGTCTTTCCAACGTGCATTGATTTGTCCCACTGGATTAACAGGTTTCTTGACAACCTCTCAGACATTTCGAATTTTTCCTCGAGGCAAAACTGCAGTGTGTCATATGGCCGGTACCATGTAACCCAAAAAACAACTGCCGGACCAATTCTCAGGTAACCATTTGTATGCCTTTCTGCCACACACAAAGTAACAATCCTCTACTTTAGTAGTAACTTTGCTATGAATATACACTCGCCCTGCATGAAACATTTTTCTATCTATTATAGACAGTTGTTTATAAAGAACAGAATTATGTTTTACTTCATCAAGTGTTTTATGCATCAATCCAAGAAATGAATCATAGTTTGTATTACAATAAAGATCTACATTGTTACCTTTAGTGTAGCATTTATAAGGAACAGTCACATTGCAATTGCTCCAACCCACCTGAACAGTATAATTTTTATAAAAACACACAGTTCCCTTTTGTGGAACAGACAAGTGCAATGCTATTTTATCTTGTGATGTAATGGTTGAGGTATCATAAATCAAGTTCTCCCAGGTCTCATTGACCCCTAGGGGGACTGTAGCCATTAATAACCCCCTGTATGCTGTCGGCAAAGCTGTGCAAATCCAGCAATTCGAAACACTGAAAGTCTCAGCATACACATATTTAATTGCCTGGTAAGTGTTAAAGTTTGGATGCCATTTGATGAGTAACGCTTCACGTTTATTCAGTTCAGTCTGTGTGGCTGGGAAAAGGAAAGGCCACAACAAAAAGATTATTGTCACTAGTACAGTTAACAGGATGATTATGCAATACTTCTGAGGAAAGGGTTGTTCTGCATTCCTGTTTCTTCTGGACTCATTTTTACTCTTGGCATGTGACAAGATTTTTATCCAGTTCAAAGTTCTTGACTAATTTACAGTGCGTCAGGTAGATCCAGGAGGCGTGCTCCGCTATCTTGACTGCAGTGGGTGTCGACAGAAGCACTTGATATGGACCTTCCCACTTTGGTGATGCCCAATTCTTTCTCTTTACTGTCTTCACCCAAACCCAACCCACTTCTGACGGTCTGGTTCGTTCTTTATCTGAAACAGAATTTGACTGCAACAAATGTTTAGAATTTAACAAATTTCGCATGTACTCAGCTAGTATACTGTCAGCTTCCTGGTCTGCAGGCATGAGAGATTTCCACTGAGGTATATAATAAGCCCTTCCAAATAATATTTCAAAAGGAGTCAACCCTTTTGCATTCAGAACAGTTCACATGCTCAACAGTGCCAGGGGCAGACAGTACACCCAATTTCTCTGCATTTCTACTATTGACTTCCTTAGCTTATTCTTTAAAATCCCATTATGCCTCTCTACTAGCCCTGCAGATTGAGGGTGATATGCACAATGATTTTTTTAGAGAAATACCAAAATGTCTACTTAACTGTTGTATGGTCTGATTTACGAAGTGTGTGCCATTGTCACTGTAGATCCTTTCTGGAATGCTGAATCTAGGGATGACTTCTTTAACAAGGACTTTGGCCACAGTTGCTGCATCTGTATTTTTAGTCGGAAAGGCTTCCACCCATCTGGAAAACATATCTACAATGACAAGACAATACTTCTGATTTTCACATTTATTCAACTCTATGAAATCCATACAGATAGTATGAAACGGATATGGAGGGGTAGGGAAACTCCCTTGCTTGGGCTTTAACGCCCCTTGTGCATGATGTTTATTGCAAACGTGGCATAACGAACAAAATTTTTTAGAGTAGTTTGTAAATCCGTACGTCGTGAACACTTGGTTCACCAGCTGTACCACCCCCCCTGTTGAGACATGGCACTGCCCATGGCTCAACAAGGCTGCATATCTAAACAAATTAGATGGCAATATCGGTTTTCCTTCTTTAGAGATGTACAGCCCCTTTTCGAGAATTGCTCCTCGTTTTACCCATCTTTGTTTTTCAACTTGCGTAGTAAGTGTCTGCATTGTCTTTAACATTTCTAAGTCTAAAATCCCAGAGGGTTGTAATTCCTCATTCAAAAGAAATACTTCTGAAGCTGCCTGCTTTGCAGCTGTATCAGCTCTCGCATTACCTTTTGAAATCCTGTCCTGTTGCTTGGTATGAGCTGTGCATTTACAAAGAGCTACTTTCTGAGGTAACTGAATAGATTCTAAAAGATCTAAAATAAACTGTGCATGATTTATTGGTTTGCCAGTAGATGTTATCATTCCTCGATTTTTCCACTGTTGCGCAAAAACATGTATAGTAGAAAAAGCATACTGGCTGTCAGTAAAAATATTCACACATTTACCCTTTGCTAAGGTACATGCCCGTGTCAAGGCAATCAATTCTGCTGCCTGTGCAGATAAATTGTGTGGTAAATATTTTGCTTCTATAATCTCAATATTTTATTTATTTTATTTATTTTACATTTGTTGACTGGGCTAGTCCAACTGGATATATGTCCATTTTCAGTAGAGGCCGGGGGAGAAAAGCTCCGCTTTTAAACTAGATAAAATCAAGGCAATACAAAAAAAAAAAAAAAACACAATACAAAAAAGGATATATGCAATATTTAAAGTAAATAAAAATTTCTCCATCAGCATAGGTTGTATAGAAACTAAAAAATAAACAGATTGTGAGTAGTAGGTTAATAAGGTAGAATGCAGTATTATGACCAAGAGAAAGGGATAGATCATTCAATATTAGTATAAAGGGTAAGAATATGTCTTTGAAATGCTATAAAAATGTTATGAAAGGTGAAAAAAGGTAAAGTAAGGTGTAAAACACAGGGTAGATGGTGAAATGTTAGAGGACAGGGAAGCAGGAGAAAAAACTAGAGGGTAAGTACAAGAGGAAGTAATTATAGTCAAAGTGAAAAAAATAGAAAGGTTTATGTATGAGGTGGGAAGATAAGAGTTCACAGAGGAATGAATAAGTAGTAAGGAGCATGCCCAGTGATAGCATGTTGGGAATAAGATCCTAGGATGGGGAAGAGTGAGGTATTGCTGTATACTTCATAGTGGGTAAGGAGGAGAGATATAGAAAAGGTCATGGAGTGGGGGGGTTAGTCTGGGTTAGTACAAGAACAAAGCCATTGTGATTTTAAGTGAATTTTTAGTTGATTTTTAAAGAGAGGTAATGATGAAAGAGATGTAAGATTAGTGGGAAGTATGTTCCAAACCTTCCCCACAGAATTAGAGAAAAGAGAATCACCTGCCTTGTTGTGGGATTTCAGGGTGGTAACCAGTAGTTTATTTGCTGAGCGAAGGTTAGAAAGGTTTGTGTAGGGGGAGATAAGGCTACTGAGAATAGGAGTCTTACTAGGTTGATATAGTATTTTATGAGTAATGGAGAGTTGTTGAAATTTTAGCTGGTTATTTAGTTCAAGCCATCCTAGAAGTTTTAGGTTTAGACAGTGATGTGTTCTAAATGAGGACCCAGTAGCAAACCTGGCAATATTGTTATATGAAGTAGACAGTTTGTTTAGGTTGCTTTTGGAAAGATTCATATAAACTGGTGAGGCATAGAAGAGGGTGGAGATCAGATGGGTCTGGGTAATAGTAGTTCTGGCTTCTGGCGTAAGAAAAGGTTTTATTCTATATAAGGATCCAAGTTTTCTGTTTACAGTTTTGATGGTGGCATTAATATGAGCGTCAACGTTGAGGTTGTGGCCAATCAATACACCTAAGAGTTTTGTAGTTGGGTCAGGAGCTATGATTGTACCATCAATGGAGGTAATAGAGAAATCTAATGGGGTGGATTTGTTAGTTGGAGTAAATAGTAATAGCTTGTTTTTTTTGGCATTAAGGAGGAGATGATGTTGTTGGAACCAGTTTTCAACATGGTTGAATACTGATTGGGTGATGGCTTGGAGTTCAGATAAGGTGGTTGCTTTACAAATCAAAGTGGAGTCATCTGCGTATTGTATGCAGGTAGGTAGAAATAGATTAGTAGAAAGGTTGTTAATGAATATGGAGAATAGTAGAGGTCCCAGAACGGAGCCCTGTGGGACACCAAGGGTAACAGGGAGATGCTTGGATAGATTATTATCCCAAAGGACAGCTTGTTGTCTATTGTGCATATAGGACTTGAACCACTGTAATGCCTGTGTGTCAAGTGAGAACGAGGTGAGTGTATTGAGTAATAATTGATGGTTGACCATATCAAAAGCTTTTGAGAGATCAATGAATAGTGCAGAGGAGAGCATGTTATTGTTACGATGTTTATTAATACAGTCTGTAAAGGATAGGAGAGCAGTAGTGGTACTGTGGAATGGTCTAAAACCATGCTGACAGTCAGCTAGGAGGTTATATTGGAGAATGTGGTCAAGAATTTGTTGGTGGATACATTTTTCCATAATTTTGGCTAGTGGTGATAGTAGGGCTATGGGCCGGAAGTTAAAGAGTTCAGTTGAGTTCCCTCCTTTGTGAAGTGAGATTATATGAGAGATTTTCCATAGTGAAGGAATGGAGCCTTCAGTTATGGTTCTATTAATAAGAATAGAGATGGGGTAGGCAAGAGCTTTAGCAGCAGTTTGAAGGTATTCAGGTGGTAGGAGATCGGCTGAGGGTGTACAGGATTTGAGCTTATGAAGCAGAGTATAGAAGAGGGCTGTGGGAATAGGTTTTAAGTAAAAGGTAGGTGGTAAGGTAGTGGGGGAGGGTGACTGGGTAAGGCTGAGAGGTGGTAGGGAGTTTGCTAGAGATTGGATAGTTTCAGTAAAAAAGCTGTTAAAAGCATTAGCAATCTCATTTGGAGAGTTCTGGGAGAGACCAGATGGGGTCGGTGTTTTAGAGAGTCCTGGATGTAAGAGTTTATTTATGCCTGACCAGAAGCTTTTAGGTTGACTATGGTGATTTTGTTGGAGTTTGAAGAAATAGTGTTTTTTTATCCTGAAGTATTGATTTTTTGGTTGCATTTCTTAGTTGTCTAAAGTGTTGCTGATCAATTGGGTCTTTGGTGTTTCTCCATTTGGACCAGATTTTGTTTCTTTGTAGGATTTGTTGTCTGGTTTCTTTAGTGAGCCATGGGGCTGCTTTGCATCTAGTTCTTATGGAGCATGAGGGGGAATGGAATTCTAAAATTTGTAGGAATGTGGAGTTAAAATAGGATACTGCTTCATCAATTGGCAGGTGCCTTAAGGGTGACCAGTCACAGGCTTGAAGCTCAGTTTGAAAATAGACTAGATTAAATTTTTTTTGTTGCGGGTGATTTTAAATGTAGATTGATTTGGAATATAGGATTTTTGTCTGCATAGGTAGGTTAGTGAGTGGTCACTAATATCATCAGGAAGGACACTTACTTTGAAAGAGAGAGAGTGGCAGTTTATTAAGATCCAGTCTAATATACTTTCTTTGCCTGTGGGTTTATGGATTCTAGTGGGGGTGGTAATAGTTTGAGAGAAGCCGTAGAGGTTTATATGGGTTGTGGGTTCTAAAGTGGTACAGGAATTCCAGTCTATATTAAAATCACTGAGTACTATAGTTTCTTGAGGGAAGGATGTAGAAAGCCAGCAGAGGATACTTTCTATGATGCTAAATATGATAAATATCAGAAACTACTGCATATCCTACTAGGTTCTGTCCTGCAGGACCCCATTTGCATGAGCCATCCACGTAGTATGTCACCTTGGCATCATCCAAGGGAACATCGGTAAGGTCTTTTGTAGGCAGTGTCTTTTGCTCAATCACCTGCAGGCAGCTGTGTGGTGTGCCATCTGCAGGGGCTGGGAGCAAGGTAGAAGGGTTCAAAGTCGTACATCATTCAATTGTCATATGAGGTTGGCTCAACAATATAGTCATACAGGAAAGATGCCTAGCAGGGGAAAGATATCCTACCTTCTCTTGCAGTAAAATAATTGTGACTGCATGAGGCACTCTCAATGTGAGAGGATGGAACAAAACTACTGAGGCCGAAGCCTGTACTGCCATTGCAGCTGCAACTACTGCTTGTACACAGTGAGGTAAAGACCGTGCAACTGGGTCCAGTCGTGATGAATAATAAGCAATAGGGTGTTGCTTGTCCCCATGCTGCTGTGTTAACACTGATGTCATATAACCCAGCTTGCAATCTACAGTTTGGAAAAAAAACGTTTATGATAGTTTGGTAATCCCAAAACTAATGAGGATGCTATTAACTGTTTCAGTTTGCAGAAAGCAGATTCTGCTTCTGGTGTCCATTGTAACAAGTCCTGTGCTGCCATAGGATTTTTATAAATCAGGTCAGTCAATGGTGCAGATTCCAAGGCATAGTTTGGAATCCAACTCCAACAAAAATTAGTCGTACCCAGGAAGGACATCATTTCCTTCTTGGTAGTGGGTTTTGGTGCTTGCAAAATCACTACATTTCTGTCCTCATCTAATGTCCTACCTCTCTTAGATATTACATATCCTAGGTATTTAACTTGTTTTTTCCAAAGCTGCAGTTTATTTTTGTTTACTTTATGTCCTCCAGTGGCAAAAAATTGTAATAGTGCTATGGTATCTTCTTTATAATCTTGCTGGGTGGGGGACGCCAGCAGGATATCATCAACATCAAGCAAAATCTGACTACCTCTTGGTGGGGTAAATCCCACCAAGTTGCTTGCCATTTCTTGTGAGAATATTGTTGAACTTTCACAATACCCCTGTGGTAGTCGTGTATATATATACCTTTTCCCCTGAAATGTGAATGCAAACCAATACTGGCTGTCAGGGTGTATCGGTATCGAGAAGAACGCATTGCTGATAGCCACCACAGAAAAATATTTCTGTTGAGGTTTTAAATCATTCAACAGGGTGTGTGGGTCTGGCACCGTAGATGCCCTTGGTATTACTGCGTCATTTACAGCTTGTAAATCTTGGACCATACGCCACTCTCCATTCGCTTTCTTAACAGGAAATAAGGGTGCGTTGCATGGTGAATCAGGAGATTCCACCAGCACCCCTTCCTTAAGTAAAGCTACTATAATAGGTTTGATTCCTACCTCTGCATCTTTTCTTAAGGGATACTGTCTTTTTTGTGGTCTAAATGCTGACTTTGGCGTTATAGTAACTGGTCCTGCTGTACGAATAAGTCCTACATCTGATTTTCCTGTTGACCAGAGAGTTTCTGGTATATTCTGTAAGGCATTCTCTTCCTCCTTCAATAGGAGTGCTAATCAGCTGTCCTTGCTAGACTGCAAGTGTACAGCTGGGTGGGTCTGAGTTATCCAATTCAACTTCTGCATTTGTATTCCCTGTTCTGACAGTTCTAACTCTGTCTGTTTTTCCCATGTCGTGACTTTTTCTCCTAAGTCTACTCATTTCACATTCTTGTCCTTAGTTAAGGTAACGTGGTAATCGATTAGATTTATAGAGTGCAAAGAACTCCTGGGGCAATGAACAGCTAGCTACACTGTTCCCTTCTGTGTCCCAGTATAGATTACGTAATATCAATCTGTTTGCACAATTTCCAAACAATTCTTGCTCATATTCCTTATCAGGTCCTGGTGTGTTACAATAATACAGAGTATAGTGCAACAAATGCTGTTTATCAATGTCAAGGGAGGGGAACTTGCTGATGGCTACATTCATCAATTCTTCGGTCACAGCCCCTGGACCAGTCGTAACCAAGTCCTGGCTGTACCAATAAGACATTTTACCCTCCGTTTGTACTGCAAAGGTATCAATTTGTCGCTGTGCTTCCATACCCTGCATAGTCGGAACTACTGCTATACCAAATAGCTGTACAAGGTCTCTGCCCAAGAGGTTTACTGGGCATTTTGCAGAAACAACAATTTTGCTTTTCTGGGTCAATCCAGAAACAGGATCAGTTATTGCAATATTATGGGAGAGGGGCTCCTGATACAGCTGTCCATTAGCTGCTTTCACTAATATGTAATCAGGTGACTCTGATTTCTCTGGCAGTTTGGAGGGATGTATCAGGGTCCGTGATGCCCCTGAGTCACACAAGAATCTGACTTCCCTCCCTTCTACCAGGAGCATAACTTCTGGTTTCGTGTCTGCTAAATAGAGCTCTAAGCTCAATAAAGCCAAATCTAATATTTCATTTTCTTCACTATCCGTGACTTCCTGCACTTCCTCTATTTCTTTTGTCACATTTTCTACTCTCTCTATCACATTCTCATTTGTCCTTTCTCTGCTATCCTCTTCTAGTGATTCCTGACTATCATATAGTCAGTCCTTACCCTCCTTATCTTCTGTGCTTGCTTTCTTGTTTTTCTTGCAATCCCTTGCCAAGTGTCCCTTCTTACCGCATTTAAAACATTCACCCCTTTTCTTTCACCCTTCAAAGTCCTCTAATCGCTAATCAGATTGTTTGTTTCCCTGGGCATTTCTCTTGACCTTTTTCCCAGACTGTACTACATAAACTTCTGCTCCATCTTCTACAGAAAATACTTGGGCTTTCTTTTTCTTTTTGCTATTAAAATGCCTTTCGGCATGCCTAGCATATTCAAGTAATGACTGTAATCTGCTTGTACGATGATCTACCATGTGCTTTGTAATAAAGCTGCTTATGGGTGCAATACTGCCTTTCAAAAATGCATTCTTCAACTACTGCTCATATGGGGAATCATGTGTCTGATCTTCAGGAACCTGCATTCCACAATGGTTATTAAAACATTCTAATAGTCTGGCATAATATCTGTCAATAGCTTCACCTTCCTGTTGGATGCATTGATTAATGCAAGTCCAGTCTGCCCTAGGCTTCCATTTCTCAGAGATTCAGTCTGTAAGACCTTTTACTCTGTTATCTAATTCTGCACTACTATGTGGGAGGGGCCTGAGCATAGCGTCACGGGGATTCCAATTGCAACTAATCATGTGCCAGTCTGGTCCCACAATTTGTCTGACTACTTTTTCTACCTCTTCTCCGTTTAAATTATAACTTAGCCTCATTCCTTGCAAATCTTCTAAAAACTTTCTAAAATTAACTTTTGGCTGGGGAATTCCCTCAGTGGCTTTCCGGATGTCTTCCGGAGTCCAGGGTCTATACACTAGAATAGTTGGGTTTTGACCTTCTTGCCCTGCCTGAGGATTAGGCACTTCTATAAGTGGGCATATTTCTTCTTCACTCATAGACCATGAATTTCTACCCATTTGATATAACTCAATGTCCCCTTTTGAGTTACCTGCCCGTGTTCGAGACCTGGTCTCGACAGGATCTCTAATAAACGGTTTTGCTTTTGTAGTGTCTCTACTTACAGTGACAGCAGGATATCGCAGGGGTGGACTAACTTGTTCACTTGCCTCATATTCTGGTAAGGGAGGTGGAGGGGCTGATGCTATTACTAAGTTATTGTCCTCCTTATCTAAAAACATTGCTTTTGAATTATTATTCTTTTGTTCCCTTCGGTTTACTTCCTCAATCCACCTGTGTGCCTGAGGAATTCCTTATTGATGTTGCTTTTTTACCCGACCTTTAGAATCAGTTTTAAGCTGTTTGACAAGTTTGACAAGCGAGGGTTTTTCTAGTTTACCATCAAATTCATACTTATTAACCCATTTTGAATAGTATTTAATATTATCAGCACACTGTAACTGCATGTATTTTGTGTCTTTGTTTAACGGCGGACTTTGGGATCTTTTTGTACAATTGTTACCCATTTTGTTCTACCCTTTTAATCGTTACGTAACTTCTTATTTTTTAATGTGGTACCACGATTTTGTTATAGTCTCTTCAGAATGACTGCCTACCTGCTCTGTTTCCTTGATCTATGACAAGACAGCAATCTTTTTTATCCCTGACTTATAATAATAATAGCCCTGACAAAAACAATGCAAATCTAGTCCCTGATCTAAAACAGAAAAAGAAGGTAGATTCACCTTACCTGAGCCTTTGTGATTGATCACCTGGTTCGAGTAAACCCGTCCTTCAGTCGCAGATCAGAAAGTGGCTGGCCTCTTTTGTACGACAATTCAGTTGGAGGGCTTTTCATCTAAGAAGAACCGATGTGGTTTCTTCCCAGTACGGTTTCAAGCCACCTGGCCTGTCTGATCCGAGGCGAAGTGAGGGTTTCCGGTCCAAAGGACCAATCTGTCAAAGGAAAAAACTTCAAAGACCAATACACGTAAGGTTCAGTTAAGGTATATTTATTTACTTGCCGCAAGGAGACAAAAACATGCAAATACAAGGATTTGTCTAACTACTAACAGGAAGCATGCTCATTCTTATACTACTTTACAAGACATGGCCTTCTAAGGCTGACGTAATCAAACACAACTTTCAGTATTGTTCTACAGCAGATGTTACTCAGATTTTCTGCTGACATAACTAGATTTGTGAGAAACTTTTGAGAAAAACAACCTGGCCTTGGTGGGCTCTACTTCGTTTACAAGCTTCTATTGCACAGTGTTACATTTCAAGGTACTCTTCTAATTCAGATACAAGCAAATGCTGATTGCAGTTCATATTTTCAAACAGGCTTTGTCCTAATTATTTATGGCTTCTACAGCTGCGTTTTTTCTCACAGCACAAAATGGAACTTCTTGTCTAAGCTTCATACAAGTAGTATTGTTCTATTCATTATTTTCATGACATAAGCAGGAATCATCTGCTTCTCAGTAAATTTCCAAGGCACAAGCAAGATTTTAGCTAACAACACAAGGTCAGAAAAGCATTTGCCGTTTGTACAGATTTATGCAGTGTGAAATAGAATAAATGTGTTAACCCTTTTCAAGCTCTAAATGCACTAAGCATATTACTAATACACACATTAATACATATTTTTCTGACAGTTAGAAAAGTTGGTTTGGAGTTATCAAGCCTTTTCAATGGATGCAGTTCAGAGTAAGCTGCATAAACTTTGAAGGAATATAAATAGCCATAGAGTAGTAAATATAGAGCACCCATTGAGTGAACCTAAATTATATTGTAGGAGTAGTATTTTATTGACCTGCATAGCATGCTTTAGAGGGGGTTATCAGGCTGTGTGTGATGTATTTTAGGAAAAAGATACTGAGTTCTTAGCCCAGCTTCCCATAAACAGGCTTATTGCATAGCAACAGAGAGTATTTGAACAAAAAAGTAGTCTGAAAGCTTGAATAGCTGTATTGCAAAATCGGTGTTGGTCCAATAAAAAGATATCACATCACTTGTGTGTTCCATTGTTATCTGTCAATGGACCACCATGGCATGTCTATTTTTTTCTGCAGAATATCAAGAAAGGCTATCCTCTACAATATCCCTGGGTGAAACTCAAGATGTTGCTAATGTCACTAAAAACAGTTATGCCACAGGAAGAGATAGGTTCATAGTGAGGTAAGTTAAAACATGGGGAAGAAGAAGATGAACAATTTCCTGGAGGCGTGTGTCATAGCTTCAGAAGGCCAGCAATGTCTAGTATCATGGAAAATGTATCTGTGATTGTGATCCTAGGCTAAAGCTATAATCTTATAGACCAGTATGTCTTTCTACTGGAGATTATATAATGTTTATGGAGTATGACTGCTGCAACTTCATAAATATTAGTTTTCTACACTAACAAATTCAAGTCTGTAAACAGAAAACATGCTTTTGGCCATATAAAAACAGCAATATTAATGCCACAGCTACATAATAAAAAGGAAACACTTCCTTCTTTACTTGTAAATAAAAAAAATATTATTAATTAACAGTACTACGGGAATATTACTATGCAGGTCCAGTAATTGAGTTGCTGAAATGGCTCCACCAAATAGTGTCTACAGGGGTTAAAATTTGGGCACAGCATACTGGGAACTGTGCACGTTAGAAGAAGAAGATAATGGTCCCCACTATTTTGGCTTTTCGTTGTTTTGGCCTTTGAAAGTTTGGGCCAGGCAACTGGAGAGAAAGAAGACATGAGGACCTAAAGATGGAAAGATGGAGCATAAAGGTCATTTGTTTACCTTGTGAACTTTCTGGTAATTCTTGATAAGATGTTAAGCCCACTTTGGAAAGTATTGCTGGTATTTTGCTGAAGAACTGAGGTATTCACTGAAAGAGGAGAAGACTGACATCTTGTCATTGTGACATAGTCAATTAGATCCTATCCATAAGAAATGTAAATTTACCTTGGATCGTACCTCATTTAGTATCTTGATAAAGGGTTGTCATTCTCCCAGCTGGAGATGATGTACATGAACTTAAATGAGGATAATAACAGTTTACAGGAACGTGGCAATTGTTAGCAGTGGATCTGTTAAAAAGGTGTACAAATAATTAGAATACCTCTTTCTTCAAAGTTATTGACTCTAATGTGGTCTCTGGCCTCTTCTTTCTCCCCCCAGCAGTCACCTCAGAAAGATTTGTGAGTATATCTTGGATGCACAAAGTTAGACTAAAACTGTAGCTATATAGGGGACCTAAAGTGGATGGATTAACCAGCAAATATTTAAGCGTGATTATTCTGGTATTCTGGTTAGTGCCTTTATATCAGATTCCCTGAAAAGAAATTTACTTTTATAGAGCTTTGTTCATTTCTCAGATTTCATAGAGTAATGTATCAGTCACAATTGATCAATAACATCACTCCTTAAAATACCACACTGCACAAGACTAAAACAATGCCCCCCTTACACACACACATACAGACCACTTACTTAACTATAATAACTCCACGGTTGCATGCATACAGTCAAGGAGAAGCACCTTAAAATGGTGAACATCCTACATGCTGCGACTGCAGTCTTGCATGCCAAACCACAGAAAGGCAGAAATTCTTGTTGAAAAGTAACATCTAGGAATCAGGATCAATGACTTAAATGTTGATCACTGGCATGGGAACATTCCTGAATGTCTCACAATTTGGTTAAAGGGGTAGGAAGCATGGAAGAAGCAATGACCTAATCATATTCTTTTTCTAAGTATATAGCTAAAGTCATAGAAGCTTTTATAGGGCAAAGTGTTAGAAACAATGTGTTGATTCACATATTAAGCCTAATTATGCTCTGTCAGGAAACCATGGCAGTTATAAATCTAGAGTTGGCTGCCATTTTAGAGATCAGATCTGATCCAGAAAGGGCCTGGTTCTTTGATAACAATAGGCTAGGTTTATTTGAGAACTTAGAATATAGAACATTATCCTTCAAAAAGAGATCTACAAATACACCACCATTTCTGGCATGGAATAGAAATGCCTAAATATCCTTAGGCTGCATCAGTCATAGTTGGAATCCAGTTACAGGATAAAGATAGGTGCATGGAGGTGCAGGTATTTAACAATTCAGTTAACATGTTATTGATTCAGTTAGCAACCCCCAATGACATTGATTCTTCTGTATTTCCTTATACCACACTGAACAGCAAAAACATATCCAATAGTACCCCCTTTTATTTAGGAGGTTGGGGAAAACTATAAAGTAAGGGACTTGTAAAACATGTTCGGGTCTTCTAATGGATTGGGTCATTACTGGGAAGAAATTGAGAAAATAAAGGAGGCCATATGAGGGGGAGATTTCATCTGAAGAAAATGTCAGTTGAGGTATCCGAAAAGGTTAATTGTATGCTCAGATTCCTTCTATGTATGGGACAGAAATATATCACTTGCCTATAAAAGTTTATCACCTCTCCTACCTTTGAGACAGAAGGTACTAAAGATGATACAGGTGGAATATTAGGGGTCAACACTGAAGTTGCTGAAACAAAATAAGAGCAGGCCATGAATGAGGGTTAGTCAATGTTAAGGCTTACACAGTTACATAAGAAAAGCTATTACAATTTATAAAAGTTAGACAAGCAAGAGATACTGACCTATGAAAAGGTTTGATGAAAGTGCTTACAAATGCTACAAAATGTATCATCTCTGTCTTACTGCCCCATCTGGGGCCACTAATCCCATCAGTTCTCATGTTAACAACAATAACTTTCAACTCTCTTTGTACTTTTAAGACACGTCTCACTAAATAAAAAGAAAATTGAAAAATAAATCTAGCTTTATCTCAACAACTCACATAATGAGCAATACACAGGAAGGGCAGAAGTGTAAGCCATTTCACAGTTTTCATTTTGTGTATCTTTTGTGTAATACTGAAAGAAAAACAATGTTCCCAGACTTGGAGACACTGCAACTTTATTCATCATTTAAGAAATCTGAGTGAGGTATTATGAAATTGGCATATAGTGTGGACTTGCTAGGAAAAAAACAAACAAAAAAAATAATTAAAACAGAACATTTGGAATGGCAAGAGAGATGTTTAGTTTATTTACTAGATGCCAAACTTAACTCATCTCTGAATGTCCCTTAGAATTCTTGAGAAAATATGACTCAGTTTGCTATGGAATTTTAAATATTTAGTGTTAGACATTGTAAAGCATTGGATTTTTTGGGTGGGGTTTGAATAGGAACACATGAAAAGAAATTACATCACTCAGTCGAGCATACCATGCTTTCTTAATTATAAGATGAATTACATTATTTTGCCACACATACACAAGTTCAGTGAGGCAATACTAATCTGATTCATTGTCTTCATTTAAGATGGTACAAGTACTCTGGCTGAAACAAATTAAAACTTGACAGTGGAATTGCTGCTGGCTTACCGGTAAGAATACATTAATGGAAGAGGTGCTGCTGATTTTGAAGAAATAACCAAAAACATTAACAGTCAAGAACTTTAGAGAAGGAAAAGACAATTGGTCAAAGTTAGTGATGAAAAAAAAGAGTGAGTAACCTGAAGGCATCAATTTATGACAGACTGGCATGGAGCCATAAATACCCTTAATTTACTGGTACAGTTATTTATGCAATGACAGAGAACTTAAGGGATGTAATTTTTCTTTCCAGGAATAGTTACGAGTCTACTCCATTATGTCCTTCCATATAAAGAGTTAGCACTGATGATTTATGCTTCCTTTATAACTTTGTAACTATATATTTGTTTTCATTCTGTTTAATGATTCTTTCTGTCATTGATTATGTTTGTTCAGCAAACATTTGCTGTGACATAATATCACTTACTGGATATGGGGATGAAGTCATTCAAAAAGGTCACATGACTTACCAACAAATTTGAGCTGTGAGCTTTCACTCCTTCGTTTGGCATGAAGACCTTTAGATATAATGTAAGTAGAGCAAATGTCTAGAAAAATATTCTGATTTGGACTTTAGACAACATTAAGACAATAGTTTGTATTTATTTGCTTGAACTGATAAATGGGCACCACCTTGTTAAATGGCTTTTGCAGCCAGCTTTCTTAGTTACAGTCATTATTAGTAGTTAAATCTCTGTCTCCAGTGAGTCTGGTCTCCACCCCTTCATACTTGATTCATGATTATGCAGTTAAAACATTCCACCAGCTGGTAACCCCTAATGGTAATGGCAAGAATGTTTTTTTTATTATAACTACACATTAGGCACCATTTAATATTTCTCTGTATTAAACGTTCATCAGTAACACAAACCTATAAACCTATAGTCTATCAAAAGTCATTCATATAAGGTTAGATCACACCAAATAAATAAACCAAATACAAGCTAGGCAAAACATTCATTTTTAAATGGGACCTATATCCAGCTTAGAACACATTTATCTAGATTTATGAAAAGATGTGATATATAAATTCAAGAATGCTAGTCATTTATTTTCTGCTATTTAGATTTGCAGAGGAACTAATGCTTATCGAAGCAATAAGTAGCCAGAAGGCAGAGAAACATCTTTGGCATGACAATGATCCATTGCAGGAAAATATGTACATACTCATACACTACACATATAACTAAGGTCAATTTAGAGGCCTGCTATTTTTCTGATGGTATTTATTTATGTATTTGTGTTTGTATGTCTTTGTATTGTGGGAAGAAAACAGGGTATCCAGTGAAAAGCCCACACAGACAAAAGGAAAACAAGCAGACTTCACACAGACGGCACCCTAGCCTAGAACTGAACCAGAAAACCAAGAGTTGTGTAGCAACAGGCGCTAACAGCTACACCACTGTGATGCCCAGAAACTGCATTGCAATGAACTATTTTTCCTGTCTTTCTCCAGTGAGATATCTTATTTCAGTCCTTTAACTTGAACAATCCTGATGTATCGCTAAGCCTAAGGAAAAGATTCATGTAACATCACAGGCTGAACTCTACTAACATTTTTGGATACATTATTTTACTGTCATCACACACACACACACACACACACACACACACACACACACACACACACACACACACACACACACACACACACACACACACACACACACACACACACACATATTGATCTTGTAGAATCACAGTGGTGGGACTGTCTCTGAATCGTAGCCCTTTCTGAATCCCAGGGTAAAACTGTATCATTTTCTTAAAAACATATTTTCAGACAGGAAATAAAAATATGTAGCCTACTTGTTTTTATCACCTTCCTATCTGCATACTGAAGGAAAACTGAAAAATAATGTTGCTGGTTGTACTAAACATAAATAGAGATAAATAGAAATATGGATTTTTCATCTCTCTTTTGATGAAAGTCTTTTTCACATTCCCAAAAATAACATTTGTTAGACTTTCTTACCTTAATTTGATAATGTAACAAAAGGAAAACATTCATTGTCCCTGATTTGTTTTTGAATATTCATATTCTGATTAGCTGATATTTTAAGCACTTTCAGAACTCCTGATACTGTATAGCTTCTAGTTTGTAACAATATACTCTTTACTGTATATTTGCCTGGTTTTATATTTAAGTGATTGAATCAAAATTGATCAAAGGTGGCTATTTGTATTGTAACTTGTTTATAATTTGGGAGGCTACTTTGTCAAATTAAGGAAATACTTGCTATTGCCAAAAAATAATTTATCTTTTGGGTTTGTGTGATCCCATAGTTAAAATAAATATGTATCAGGAGGTATACCTTCTGTCCTGTACATAAACATTGGTTTTCTAAATTATTATCAAGAGATTATCTCTCTGAGTGTTAGAGATTTAGAACTAATGTTCTTTAATCAGTCTTTTTTTAAAGATCGCATACATTTATATGGTACATAACTAGGCACATTCTGCTCCCCATGCATGCTGCCCAGTAAGCCCCATTCCTTCCTCATGGGACTTCTGCTATTGCACTCCAAATGACCCCATTAAGACACCACTCTACAGAGGATTTTAGCCTCATGGCATCTAAATCACAACTTGCTAGGACAAAAGGCAAGCAGCATCAATGGCCCTCATCTAAGTAACCATGAGCATCAGATAACATTCTTAGTTTAAACCTCATTTCACAATGGCTGAAGTGCACTGTCATACTTCTGCAGATACTCACTTAAGTGTACTGTCATACCTGTGCACACACTCACTTAAAGGCTACCATGTGCATGGCTTAGTACCACCAGCTGCATGTCCCCAACCCATCTTGTTACCACCAAAAATGAGTGAGCCAGCACTGGTCACTCAATGTCCATCCATCCTCATCATTTCCTTCAGTCACCTGGTTTCTAGTTGATCTATGACATATGTGGCTGCCTTCAGTGTCTGCTTCAAATATGACTCTATCACAAGAAATTGCCCCATGTCCACTCAGACGTTGGTGCAGAACCTACTCAGGAATTATGACCTTTCAGGAGATCCCCTTCCTTTGGGATGAGTGTATGTCAGGCTTCAGTCTTTTAAAGCCTTGGTTTGTGGACTGTTCCTAGGCTTCTTCCACCCAGGTGGTTAGTAATTAGGATTTGTCTTCAACAAGGATAAATTTAGGAGGGCCCACAATGTTGGATGTAACAAATATGTTCCTAGTGTATCAGCTGATGTGCAAGAGGGTCAACCTGGATATGTATGAAATGCTAACAAACACCAAATAAACAGGACAATCATCTGGAAATAAAACTTGACTTCAGTGCCACAATAAATCCAGTAAAGAGAAGCCCAACTCCAGGAAGGAACTGCACCAGTCCAATTGAAGCTAAATAAGTTTATTTTAATCTGAATACCACTGGTGCAGTTCCTTCATGGAGTTGGGCTTCACTTTATTGCATTTATTGTGATATATATGAAATACCCTTCTCCACCCCCTGTCAAAAGGTTTTCAGCTTGATCCAACATCAGTTGTTCTCATTCTTTTAAACTTATTAAACTTATTTTAAAAAAGTAAATTTTTTAGTTTTTTGGGGATTTTTTTGATTAATTTAAATGTGTCATGTATATGCTTGTATATAAAGATGAGCATTGTGCAAATGCTCACAACGAAGCAACCAAGCAGATTCTCAGAGTCTTCAGGTTCCTTATTCATAAAATTTATTATAAAACAACAATGAAACAGTAATGGTAAGCGCTTTCGCTAATAAGCTTCCTCAGACCATATAACACTGAATAAAGCTACACTCCATTTATAAAAATTCAAAAATCAATATCCAATCACATAAGCACTCCAATTAAATCATGCATTTTCTTAAAAAGACAATGTCACAGCAGCTGTATCATTGCTAAGGTACAATACTTCATAACGCACTGTCAAATAAAATAAATAGAAAACACAAAACATATAAAATAATATATATATAAATATAACCATTTTCATATCTATACCCTGAACTTCCAAATACAATAATTAAGGAACACAGAATGTATAAAATAGTATAAGTACAAAGTATACACATTTTCATTTCTGTATCCTTCATTTCTTAAGTAGGGGTTTGATGGATGCCCTTTCATTCAGCCCCCTCCCCCTATCTGCTCTAAGAATAATGATCCAATTAGTTTCACTGTACTCAGTATGGTTCCTAATATCACCTTCCCTAATATTTGGAGTAATGACCTCTAAAACCCTAAAATTAAAACCATGTGTGTCCCGGCTTGCATGATGTGTTTAGAAAGTGCATTGTGCTCCGATCTCCTCCTAATATTGTACATATGTTCTCTGATCCTATCACAAAGGACCCAACATAAAACGATTTACAGATATGACACTCAGCTAAATATATCACGTTGGATGTCATACATGTTACATTGGCATAAAACACAAATTCCTTCTGAAGGTCAGGATGGTGAAAGGTACATTAAAGAACAGAAACTACATCTCCCACAAGGTAAAGTGAATCCCACTTCTTTCCTGGATTCATTATTACCTTTCTCATAACAAAGAAGTCTTTTCAGGTTTTTCCTATTTTTGTATAGAAAACACGGTTTCTCACCTGCCATTTCACTAATGCCTGAATCAACTTGTAAGATGGACCAGTTCTTACTGAAAATATCAACCAAATCCTTGTTGTCATTGGTGTAAAAGAGGGGCACTTTAAGGAACTTCCTATTAGTAACACAACCCTTATTCACTGTCCCAGCAATTTCCTTAGCTGGCCCAAAATATGGGGCTGCAACACCCTCCCGTAATACATTAGTTTCTGACAAATTCTCAACAATCTCACCATGTTTATATCCTCTTCTTAATAGCCTAGATTCCAGACTTCTAATTTCATCCTGGAAACCATTATGCATGGGATTCAGCCTGGAGGCCCTCATACATTGGCCTTTTATCAGGTTCCGGAAAATGTAACCTGGATGCATGCTAAATCTAGCTAAAAGGGACTTCCTATAACATGCTTTACAAAAGACCCCAGTATTAATAAGGCAATTATCCAATTTTTCTACATAAAGATCCAAGTACTCTATCCGTGTATAAGACCAACTGATGGTGAATTTCAAGCAGCCAGTCAGTTCATTCATCATCCGATGGAATTCATCTAACTCATCTTGACTTTCTTTCCATAATAGGAACAAGTCATCGACAAAACGTTGATAAAATATAACATGTGTCTTAAATGCATCCTTTCCCAATGTGCCAAGAACATATTGGCGTAACTATTGGCACATGAAGTGCCCATAGCTATGCCATGTCTTTGGATGTACATCCCACCATTAAAAGTGAAGAGATTGTTCTCTAAAATCAATTCCAAAAAATGACAAACAAGATCTATCTGTACGAGGGTAAATTCACTGTTAGCCATAAGGTATTCCTGTACATATTGTATGCCCAAATCATTGGGAATAACTGTAAAAAGAGATTGTACATCCAATGTAACAAAAACCACCCTTTCCAAATCATAAATCTCCCTGGTACATTCATAAAGGTCTATAAGAAACTGCTTGTAATCTCTAAGAACCACCTTATTCTGACTAATAACTGGTCTTAGATGTTTCTCATAGATAAAGGTTCCGTGATCCATCCTCCACCCGCCACTGTGGGTCTCATTGGTGGATCAAGTGGATCCGTATGCACTTTCAGCAATCCTTGTATTAGTGGTATCAAGGGATTAGCCACACTAAGATAACTATAGGTGTCCTCTGTAATAAGGCCTATAAACATCATTCAAAGTATCAGAAATTGAACGAATAATCCTATGAACATCTGTAACAGTAATCTTACTATAATACTTCTCATCATCTAACAAAACTTGCCTTGACCGCAAGTAATGTCTTTTATCCATGACCACCATAAGGCCACCCTTATCTGCTGGCCTTATCATTATCAGTACGTTATCCTGATGTTTCCTCAATGCTACTCTCTCATTACAACTCAAATGATACTTGAACCTCCTATTAACATCACTTTCCTTACTGTCATAAAACTTCTACATTTCTTCCTCTGTGAGCTTCATATAAGCATCAACTAAGGGATGATTGACAGGAACAAAATTACTCAACTTCTTAAAAGAAGGGGGATGTGGTCCAGCATTAATAGGGCCATTCTGCCTTGTTGATTCCCCATATTGTAGTCGTAGCATAACATTCCTACCCATATTGTAGTCGTAGCATAACATTCCTACAAAAGACCTTAAGGTCTAAGTGAGTATCTGACATCTTACTCCTGCAAGTGGGGATGAAACTCAAACCCTTACATAGAACGTCATTCTCCTCTGGGGATAATCCATAACAGGAATTATTCAAAATTAATGACTCACTGCTTTTCCCCACGTCTTTTTCAGGGTCTGATTTTGATTGTACTCCCCTGAAAATTTGCACTTCTGGTGCCCTTGACTCATAGATCTCGTTCGTCTCCCTCCCTTGTCTGTTCTGACCTGTAATGGAAAATGAAGATCTCCTACAGCACTATTAGTCATAGCACTCGGGGAATTATCATTACCCCGAGCATTATTAACACTGACGTTTGGTCTAACAACTCTTTCCCACTCATTAACATTGTTAGAAGATTTCTTAATAACCACATTAAGGTAAAAGTTCCCTTCATGTTGTTGCAATACACCTAAAGCCTCACCAATACATACCCCTACCATTTCCCCAGACAGATGTGATATACCAATATAACTGGGGATCACCACACCAATACCTCTCGTATTCTCAGCATTCCCATCACAATTCACATTAATGGCATGATTAACAAGGTTTCCATTACTGACAGAATTTACATTAGTACTGTCATTATTTTTAGACACAATAGTTCCAGAAGAGGTAACTTTTTTGACCACAGAGCTATTATCAGGTCTAACATCAATGTTCAAATTATAAAGTCTTTCACCATTCTGTCCAACTCTTGGCCACATGAAGACATGGCCTAATTTAAAGTCATTAATGTCCCTTAAAATTTTTATCTTTTTCTGTTGCATTAATTTCCGTTCAAAAACAGCTATCCCATCCAACAAACTTTCAAACAGGGGATTCACAGTCTTTGCAGCATGCTTATTAAAATAGATTCCTGTCTCTCTTTCACAGCTTCCCTCAACCTGTTTTCCTCAGGTCCAAAGAAGTCTATTAGTAATTGCATATATTTTGCATTTATCTCCAGACTGAGCTGCTGCCAACGAGAAAGCAGCTCCGGGTATTGCGAGCCTTGTGTAGGCATACACGCAACCCATGTGGAACAATCTTTTTCTCCAAACAAAGTTCGAAATGATGCCGCTGCGCCTGCAGCCTCTTTAGTTTTAAAAAGTCTCGTTCCAGCTCCTCCATGCTGTGTTGTAACTGCTCGGATTCTCCAGACACATCACCAATGTCGTCATCTGTTGGGCTGGTCTCAAACTGCCACAGTAAGCTCCTATATCACGTTAGATATTGAGAAAATCTTTCATGAAGCGTAACATTACCCTATCTACCCTAACAGGGTTATAGTCCAATTCAATGGATCCATGCTGTTCTACTGCCATGTCCCCATGGATTATAAAACAAGAAATCAATAATAGAATAAAACAAAATATAAACCACAGAGAAAATGTTCCATTGTAGAAAAAGCAAATAAAGATGAGCATTGTGCAAATGCTCACAATGAAGCAACCAAGCAGATTCTCAGAGTCTTCAGGTTCCTTATTCATCAAATTTATTATAAAATAACAATGAAACAGTAACGGTAAGCGCTTTCACTAATATGCTTCCTCAGACCATATAACACTGAATAAAGCTACACTCCAATTATAAAAATTCAAAAATCAATATCCAATCACGTAAGCACTCCAATTAAATCATGCATTTTCTTAAAAAGACAATGTCACAGCTGTATCATGTGTTTGTATATTGCTTGCAATGTATATGGCAAATTTCATTCTTACTTTTATAATTGCTGGGAGGTGCTTGCTGATAGCAGAGGCTTCGGGGTGAGTTTCTATATGATTTGGCAGATGATAATGATGATGATGATGTCATGATGTGTATAAGTATGAAGTGTCAACACCCATAAGCTTGAAAACTACCAGAAAATTTGTTGAACTCTAATGAAAAGAATGAACCCAACCAAGGATCCAGTAAGGAAGATCTCCTTGTAGATAAAATGATATGGGAGTACTGTATCTGCTATTTCTAAGGAAATTATAAAGGATCACAAGGTATGGACAATCTGCAGTTTATTTCTGTGTTTCTAGAAAAAACTTCTTGGAGTACAGCTTTAATAAAGCACTAATAATTGAATCACTCATGTTTTTTATCCCTTATTCTTCAAAATAATTCTTTAACAAAGACATTTCTTAGCATTTCTTTAAAAAAATAAAACCCTGAGTGGTAACCATTTAAAATGGTTTGACCCCCTAGAATGAGTCCCGAAACGTGAATAATGAATGGCTGAAAGATCAGGCTTCTATATATCAAGTCCAAGTTGCCATTTCTCGGACTATTCCCTCTTCTTTGAGGTATGACAATCTCAGAATTGGTATGTATAAGTTTGTGGGGTATGAGGGGCTTGCCCCCCCAGCTTATAATAGTCTGCAGACTGATTACCTAGTATTTACCTATGAACCTAAAAAAACTGTACACACCCATAAGACATGAAACACTACCCCTGATCAACTTCCATCTGAATACGTCAAACTCACTGCAGATAGCCTTTCATATCCTGCCTCTGTTCTAATAAACTTCTCTATCCCCATCTTATGGAAACAAAGGTGGACAATTAACACAGCTCACAAACTACATACCAATTTACATTCTCTCATCCTTATCCAAAATCTCAACTTACTACCTGTATTACCTTTCATAACCTTCTGTCCCCCTTGCAGCATGGTTTCAGACCCAATCACAGTACAGCCACTGCCCTTCAAAGGTTCAAGGATATAATAAATCACAATAGTGCTTCAAGTCTTCTAACCTCAGTCCCATTTCTGGATATATCCAAGGTTTTCAACATAGTCAGTCATCAAAATCTCCTAACTATACTCTCTTACTATGGACTATCACCATTGTCACTTACCTGGTTCATTAGTTACCTCACTAATCAGTCCCAAGCAGTGAACTGGCAAGATGATTTCCCTTATTTTCTTCCTATATCCATCAGAGTCCCACAAGGCTCTATCTTAGGGCCTCCTACTGTTTAATGCATTTATTAACAACTTAAACACAGCAGCCAAAAAGGCTACCACAGTACAATACACTGATAACTCCAGTCTGATATGTGCTGCGAGGACACTATCCTTGCCCCAAATTCTCACCCATAAATGCTTCTCCTCCATAGAAGCTTGGCTCGGCAACTCACAACTCCTCCTGAATCCCCCCATAAATAAATAAATAAGCTGCTATTGTTCACGCCATTGTGTCTTCACCCAAACACTACTTTTAATATACTGTCATCCAATAAGACCAGTATATAACTGGTATCCCACATCAAATAGGTGAAATTATGGACAACCACCTGAAATTTGATATTCACCTTCAGCAAGCCATAAAGAAGAGACACCAAAAGCTAGGCCACCTCTATAGAGTAAAACACTACCTTACAGTCTCTGTTAGACAAAACATAATCACTTCTTTTCTACTCCCCACCCTATTATATGCCTCTGGTATGCTAGCCAGGCTCAACTCCAATCAGCCAAGCTACAACTAAATTCACAACCAGCCAGCAATATAATCACATCACTGCTTCCCTCTAAAGCAACTAAACTGGCTCATACTAACTACTTTTCTATTGTGCTCACAGTTAATTACAGTCTTCAAACTACAGCAGAACCCTGACAGCTGCTATCTCTTCACGCTATCCTCTCTGCTAAGAGACCTCTACAGTCCACTAACAAATCATTACTCTCCATAACTGAACTTAACAACAGTGTAATATATTCCCTTTATTCACACTGCATTGCTAATATCTGGAGCACCATCCCACTCCACTCCACTTAAGAACAGTCTGCAACCTGAAAGATGTTAAATGCTAACTGAAGCAATACCTGATAGAAAAATGGCTCTGCACCTGCACCACCCCTGGTTAAACATGTACTATTAATGCTATATGAATTTGTGCTATAACTCTCTGCTGCACAAACCCAATGTACTATTATCACAGCTATACCTTCTTTTATCATCTTATTTTCCTTTATCTTCCTTGTGTCTACTCCCCTTCTTCCTATTTGGGCTGTTCTAACTCTTATCTTCCTATGTCCAAGATTTTGAACGTCTTTATAGTAACAAATATTCTTACATAAAACCTGACAATCTATGTATAATGATGATATCACACTGCATACACCACCCTCCCTGTAAAAATATTCATATATACAACCCATGTAACTGTTATTTTTAATCAAAACTGTTTGTAAATGATATAACTGATGTCAAGGATGTCTGAAAAATGGAACTATTGCTTATGAATGGAACTGACTGCAAATGATGAAACAATGCAAATAATATCTGTATAACATTGCTTTGGTCTGTAGGCCTCCGCTGAAAAAGGACACTACTCAGTTGGACTTTCCCAGTAAACAAATGCCAATAAATAAATTTCACTTATCAATTTACAATGGTATTCCTAGTTAAGTTTCCTAAGTGCTTATTTGCTGTAAATTGTTTTTGTTTTTGATTTTTTTTTTCTGAGAAGGTTCATATGTATTTACTAGGCTAACAACCACAAGGGCCTTTTTAAGCCTAACCATGCATCCCAATCTATGACAGGTTCTAGTACCCTTGATAAGTGTAAGCAGGGTCTTGGGAGATAAAACATTTGCAAGCAGAGGCCTGAAAGATGAACCACTTGCAGGCTGCCAGTGCCCATTAGAGACATAGGTGCCAAACCAGGGATGAAGTTCCTGTTCACCATCCAATTGTCTAAGTTCCAGGGGATTTGGCATTAGGAAAGATCTGCTTCACATAGCTGGGAGGCCTGTTCACAGAAGGGGTAGTCTCTGAGATATACACCTGTCTCTCCAGCAGATCCTATTTATATCTCAGGCAAGGTTTAAGTCTTTAGAAGACATAGTTCTAGTGCTGTTTGTTTTGCAGATGTGCAGTAGGTCCATCCTGGTGGGGCAGTTAACAATGCCTTGCATGCCAGGCATAGATCTCCTCTCAACAGCCTGTAGGAGACAGAATATAGGGATAGGGCCTTGAGGCAGTCTGCAAAGCACATGTTCCTTATACCCTGTATTCTTTTAGTGAGGAACATCTGTGGACATTATGATTGTTGGATATGCCTAGTTAGGTACATAGCAAAGGAGGCACTGCATTCAATGACAAGTCTGATGAATGCCAAATACAGTTGTACAATGACTTCCTTCAACCTAGATTCCATACCTTTGTTTATAAGTTGCACAACATAGAATGATTTCCTCACTACTGTAGACACATGAAGGTCAAAGGCTAGATTACTGTATATGTGTGTCCCCAAGTCCTGACTACTGGGTCAACTCTTAAATTGTGTTGTCAATATGATAATTACCTGAAGTGGGTAACTTCCCAAAGAATACTATTATGCATTTCTTGGTATTTAGTTTTAATCCATGACTCTGAGACCAGTTATTTGTGTCAACCCTTCCTGGAGAACATTATTGTCAGTGGGAGATTCTATGACTGCTCATAATTTGCAATAATCTGCAAATTTAGTCAGCCAGAGGCCGTTGACATTGGATTTGACTTCAGAGAGGCAAATGTTCAAAAAGGAGCAGTCCCAGGACAGATCCCTGAGGGACTCCATTTGTGACTGGCCTCTTTGTAGTGGAAGACTCCTTGATTGTAACTTCCTGTGTCCTGTTTGAGAGCCAACTGGCTTTCCACTGGGTGACATAAGGGTTTATACCCAACCTCATGAGTTTGTCTACAATGCTCAAGTGGGGTATTGAATTAAATGCCTTGGCCAGGTCAAGATAGGCAGTGTGAACCATTTTGCCCTCATCCAGTTGTTTGGTGAACTTTTCAAAGAAGTCCATCAGGTTGAGTAGGCATGACCTGTACTTGATGAAACCAAACTGGATTGAGTCCAGTCTCAGGAGGTTTCTTACATCATTACTGATCATTTCCACGATAATTCTTTCTATGGCTTTGTAGTAAGGCTTATGGGTCTGTGTTTTACCAAGTCTGTAGATAGCCAATATTTATGCAAAGAGATGACTGTTGCTGTTCTTCATTCATGAGTCATGAAGCCTGTCTGGAGGCTACAGTTAAAAAACAATTCCAGAAGGCATGATAGGTCATGTTTCATGCTATTTAGAAGGCATACTGGGATATTGTTGGTACCATAGATGTCGTGTTCTTAGCCTTACAGAGAGCATTAAAGACCTGTTCCCATGTGATAGCAGGGGAAGTGATGTTTGATGGTATTTCCTGAGGAAGGTTGTGGGGGAGAGAGGGGTAAAGTTGGAGCTGAATTTGTCGGCCAGTAGGTTTGCTACATCTTCTGGCTCAGTGTATATGGCTCCATTAACAATGAGCTCTGCACACAATTGTGCATTGCCTTTGAGGTTGTGGAAATACATAACAAATGCCTTGCAGCTGGCCTTGGCCTGGGAGGCCAAATTTACCTCAAATTTGGCTTTGGTAGACTTTATTTGTTTGTTTAGTATAATGAGAGTGCTTTTATCCTGCTGGGTGTTGCACCTTCTAATTTTTGCCATGATTTTTTTTCTTTCTGTTATACAGCCTGTCCATATTCTGATTCCAGCCAGGGTGGCTTCTTTTTTTGTTAGTTCTGTACTTCTTCCTGATGGGTACAGCTGTCTCAGTGCAGCTGTTAACATTCATGTATAGGGTTTCTGTAAATAGTTCTGCACAGGCAGTGCTGTTTTCCGGGTTTATGGAAGCTTGAAATTTTGCCAGGTTATCACTTAATACTAGAAAGTTAGCCTTAGAGTAGTTCCTAAACATTCCTGGGTTAGCTGGGGCACCTGGGTTTATTTTTAACTTCAAAGGATACCATTTTGTGAGAAGATATTGCACTGGAGGTGAGCTGCACTATTCCATATGAGTGAGGACCAGATCCAATATGATTGCACCCCTGGTTGGTGTGTTGGGAATTTGTGTTTATTAAATCCAAGAATCTCAGTGCCTGTACATTTGGTGTCATATATGATTCCCAGTTTATACTGAGATAATCAAAGTCAACCATGAATGTGGTATTGGGTTGGATGGTTAGTGTTTCTAATAAGATTAAATACATGGTAGGAGTTTCCTGGGCCATACAGGGGGACCTATAGCTTTCAAGGAAGTAGTATTGGATTTTGCCCATGGTGATTTGAATGTGGAGATGCTCAAGTGCATTGTCCTGTATGACCAGACTTGAGGTATATTTATTTTTAAAGTAAATTGAAACACCTCCACCTTTAGTGTCTGTCTACGTAGTAGCTGGTCTAAATGTGTGGAAGACATAATAGCTTTGCACTGCCGTTGTGCTCTCCATGGCTCTAAACTATGTCTTAGTGACCACACAGATGTCAGCATTCTCTAGAGAGAAGACAGCTTGTAGGGAATGGAGTTCTTTATTTAGACTCTTAGCTCTGAGCACTAAACCATTTAGATTTTCTTTATTTTTATTTCAGTTTTTCCATGTTTTATGTTTGTTCCCATGCTTTAACAATATCTGTTATAAGATATCATCTGTACGCATTAAATGCTTATGTCCAAATGGTGTTGAAAACTGTTCTACTGCTACTTGTATGCGTGTGTGTGTGTGTGTGTGTGTGTGTGTGTGTGATATATATATATATATATATATATATATATATATATATATATATATATATATATATATATATATACGCATATATATATATATATATATATATATATATATATATACATATATATATATTTATATATTTATATATATATATACACACACACACACACACACACACATATATATATATATATATATATATATATATATATATATATATATATATATATATGGGAGCACTTTATAATCTTAAAATTATGAAATACCAAATTTCAGAATCTCGAGGAGATCATAAAGCCGAAAGCTCTAAATACCGATATCCCAGAAGCACGTTTCAAAATCCCGATGTTTGGAGATGTTGAAGTAGTGCTTCTGGTGTTGTGATGTTTGAATAGAAGTTTAGGTAAGTATGTATGTTTAAGGGTGTTGATTAGGGGCTTTAGTGTGTGTCAGTGTGTGTTGTGACTGTGATGTGTGTGTGTGTGTGTGTGTGTGTGTGTGTGTGTGTGTGTGTGTGTGTGTGTGTGTGTGTGTGTGTGTGTGTGTGTGTAAGGGGAATGTAGGTGTGTGGTGGTGTTTTCGTATGTTTGCCTGTGTAGTGCAACCCTGGAGTTAGTAAATTTAAGTAGGGGGGTGTGGGGGGTACAGCCCCCCACATGGAGGGTGCACGGGAGCTTGCCCCTCTGCTTGTATGTAGTGTAGGTTTGTGTGTTTGTGTGTGTGGGGAAGGAGTGTGTTTGTGTATGTGTGTGGTGTCTGGTTAGTGTAGGATTCGCAATTTCAAAATTCACGCTTTTGGGATTTCGGCATTTAGAGCTTTTGGCATTATGGTCCCGAAATTCTGAAATTCGGTATTTCAGGATTTTGGGATTATAAAGTGAATCTATATTAATATATATATATATATATATATATATATATATATATATATATATATATATATATATATAGTTATATATATATATATATATATATATATATATATATATATATATATATATATGTATGTATGTATTTGTACTTATTCTAAGCAGGAACCTTAACTTGTTCCCAAATAAGAAGAACTTGTTCCAACCTAAGAAGTTCAGTTATGAGTGTTCTGCCATTTCACACTGAGCTGATCGAAGGAAAGACACTGAGGAAACTCGGAGCTATAATATATAACATTAACTATCCTGTTTTTTGTTTATTTTGTTCTTTATTTCTTTGTTATTTATAGCACTTTCTGTACTGTGTATTTTTCTAGCTAGTTTCACTGTGTGTGTGAGGTATTAACTGGAAATTGTCCACTTTTATTAAGCATCTGTTGGGTTGTTTGTTTCTGATAACTTGTTGCAGTTAAACTCTTTTTTCTAGAGGCTCCTTTAGCTGTTTAAAACTTTCATTTAAAGGCTCACTGCTGCTTTTCAGCTGTGAGAAACATTTCTGCAGTTTGTTCTAAGTAGTGGGGATATTTGTAGCATTTCCATATTCAGGCTTGTATTTGGGCCTAGTGTTTGTGGAGGCTGTGTGTCTGAGCACATATTCAGGGACATCTTGGTTTAGCCAAAGCCATCAGGCATTTCAGTGAGAGAGAATTGTTTGAGGTCATTGGCTGACTGAGGTCACATGGACTACAGCTTAGACTAAGCACGTCATTGGTTCTTTTGAGATTTCTTTCTTAAAAGCTGTCTCAGGTTTCAACTTTCTGTTACCTAAGAAGTTCAGTTGTGAGTGTTCTGCCATTTCACACTGAGCTGATCAAAGGAAAGACACTGAGGAAACTCGGAGCTATAATATATAACATTAACTATCCTGTTTTTGTTTATTTTGTTCTTTATTTCTTTGTTATTTATAGCACTTTGTGTGCTGTATATTTTTCTAGCTAGTTTCACTGTGTGTGAGGTATTAACTGGAAATTGTCCACTTTTATTAAGCATCTGTTGGGTTGTTTGTTTCTGATAACTTGTTGCAGTTAAACTATTTTTTCTAGAGGCTCCTTTAGCTGTTTAAAACTTTCATTTAAAGGCTCACTGCTGCTTTTCAGCTGTGAGAAACATTTCTGCAGTTTGTTCTAAGTAGTGGGGATATTTGTAGCATTTCCATATTCAGGCTTGTATTTGGGCCTAGTGTTTGTGGAGGCTGTGTGTCTGAGCACATATTCAGGGACATCTTGGTTTAGCCAAAGCCATCAGGCATTTCAGTGAGAATTGTTTGAGGTCATTGGCTGACTGAGGTCACCTGGACTACAGCTTAGACTAAGCACCTCATTGGTTCTTTTGAGATTTCTTTCTTAAAAGCTGTCTCAGGTTTCAACTTTCTGTTACCTAAGAAGTTCAGTTGTGAGTGTTCTGCCATTTCACACTGAGCTGATCAAAGGAAAGACACTGAGGAAACTCAGAACTATAATATATAACACTAAGTGTCCTGTTTTTTGTTTATTTTGTTCTTTATTTCTTTGTTATTTATAGCACTTTGTGTACTGTGTATTTTTCTAGCTAGTTTCACTGTGTGTGAGGTAGTAACTGGAAATTGTCCACTTTTATTAAACATCTGTTGGGTTGTTTATTTCTGATAACTTGTTGCAGTTAAACTCTTTTTTTTCTAGAGGCTCCTTTAGCTGTTTAAAACTTTCATTTAAAGGCTCACTGCTGCTTTTCAGCTGTGAGAAACATTTCTGCAGTTTGTTTGGTGGCTTTGCAGTTGCCCGCCCCTAGTGTAAATTTGATCTGGGACCCTCCTCCCAGTCTAGTGTCATTACCTCATTCTACCCAGTACAGAGAGAACATTTGAGAAAGCCAATCAGCTTAGTTTCTGCTACTCCTTTCTCTCTTTCCTTTCTCTCTTTCCACTTAAAAAAATATATATATCTGCTTTTACTGTATTTATGTTTCTTCCTACATTATTTTCCTTTTGTGTCATCTTAAAAGTACTCAATTGTATTTATTACTGCTTGGTGTAACTCATTCTAAGCCTTTTAGTTTAAGCACTTGGGCTTCAGACCAGTTGTTTTACATTAGGAAGGTTTGTGGCCTGCACTGTGGTGGCAGGACAGGTAGCTTACATCCTTCAAAGTTGGGAACTGCTGATTGAGGGCTCAGTGTCTGTTATTCTAAAAGTGTATTAGTTCTGGTTTAAGCACTTGGGCTTCAGGCCAGTTATTTTACATTAAGAAGGTTTGTGGTCTGCACTCTTGTGAGAGGAGAGGCTGGACTCTGCCCTTCTGAGCTGGGAATTACTGGTTAAAGGCTTATAGTGCCTGCATATTTGAACTGTTTCTTACTGAAATTTGTACACCTTGTTTGCTGAATCTAGCTTTGTTTGTATGTATGCTTGTTGTTTGTTTGCTTGTTATTTTCCTGAAACACTAATTCCACCTAAACGTGGCTTTTCAGTGCTTCTGTGGATCCCTAGTGATATCTGCATTGCTTACTGTACTTATTTCCTTGTTTCACTTGAAAGAAAGTTACTGTTTGTCGTGTTTGCATTTAAGTTACCTGTAACACATTGCATTTAAGTTACCTGGAACTTGATCACTAAGTCAGCACTAAAAAATTAAAAGCACTACACCGTCACAAACTCCCCTTGAGTACCTTATTCCCCATTGGCCCTTATTTCAATTATAAAGGAATTCCCAATACTATTCTAGCATGTCCAAAGGTCAGTTGTCAATCTCCTCTCCGGTCCAGCTGGTGAATCTGGGAATCTTGAGGCAATGTTACAACTGCCTCATGTACACAGACAACCCTCTCCTCCTCCCAAAAAATTCCAACACATGTGAGAGATGCAACCATATAGCCAAACTGGAGGCTAAGCTCTCTCAACTCAGTACTGGCGTAACCAGTCAGGAGGAGAAGGAAACCACACTCACTACAATTCCAGTCTCACATAGACCTACCACGACAGCAAACCAAACACATAAACACACAAAAACATACTCAGAGGTTCTAAATAAAAATCTGCCTAAGCAGCAGAGACCTCCAAAGCAGACACCCAAGCAATCGCTACCCCAAAACAAAACACGTGCAACACATAGCTCACAAAGCCAGTGTGCCGAACAGTCACAGCCTTTAAGGCTAAACAACACACCTGATACACTTGTAATAGGTGTCTCTATCATCAGGCACACTGACGTCCCGCTCACCTGGCTGAACAAGGAGAAGGTCACGGTGAGCTGCCTGTCGGGCGCTAGGATCCACAACATAACACAAGCACTCAGGTCACTCCAAGGCAAGTACAAATATGACTCAGTCATTGTCCATGCTGGTGTGAATGACCTGAGACATACCTCCCTGGACTACATGAAAAGAGACATAGAGGAGCTCTCTGAGCATGTAGCCCAGGCCGGTATGACCCTGACCTTGAGTAGCATCTTACCCTCACCAAGAATGATGCCACAATATGAAGACAAGATGATCAATTTCAACAATTGGCTTAAGTATTGGTGTCATTCAAAGGGGATCCAATGCCTGTCAGCCTGGGATGACATGCTCGACAAGCCACAATGCTTCGCTAGGGACGGCTTGCACCTGTCACCCCTGGGCTTTCAGATATTGGCAAAGGCTCTTGCTACCCCCATAGTGCCTTTTTTAGGCAAGGCTCAAAAGACAAACCCACCTCCATAGGTATCACAAGGGATAACAAACTAAGAGTACTGCTACTCAACGCCAGAAGTCTAAACCTCAAGATGCACACACTCGAAACTCTCCTTAGCATGGAGAACATCGATATCTGTGCAGTAACAGAAACCTGGTTCAAGGCTCCCGAGAGCACCCCAGCACTACCAGGTTATACCTCATACCATGCTTTTTGGCCCCAAAACCTGGACCAAACCACAAAAGGAGGGGGAGTATCAATATTCGTCAAAGATACCCACACCTCCAGGTTGGTGGCACAGCACGAAGCATCATTGACTATCCAAGTGCAACTAACAGTGGGTAAAACTGCCTTCCAGTTTATAGCCTACTACAGACCATCCTCCCAAACCCAGGAACCCCACTCGGCCTTCCTGAGAACACTGGAAAATATGAAGGTCTCTCCAAACACCATTATATTGGGCGACTTCAACTACACAAACATAGACTGGGAGCATTACTCCAGCTCCAACACCCTAGCCCAAAGGTTCCTAGAATTTATAAACTCAAATGCTATGGAACAACTTGTTACCACTTCCACAAGAGGGGAAAACATACTGGACCTGATCATCACCAACATGGGGACTCTATGCGCCAGACCAGAAGTGTATCCCTCACTGGTAAGATCAGACCATAAACTAATCTCACTGGATATTCACATCCCGACCCCACCCCCTGCCCAGAAAACCAAAGTGAAAAACTTCTCTAAAGCAAATTTCACACTCCTCAAAACCGAGGTGGAATCCTTCAAAGCCCCCGGGCCTGTGGAAAATATGGCCCAGACTGCAGAATCCTTTATAAATGCATTCTATGAACACCTTCAGGAATGCATGGATCATGCAATCCCAAATAAAACCAAGACCCAAAAGCAGACGTCCTGTCTGGTGTACCCCAGTCATAAACAAACTATACAATAGAAGGAGGAAGCTACCACATGATAGAGCAAAATCCCAAAAAGGGAAGGCATCTCTGATCAGTATTAGCAAAAAGCTACGGGCCCTCATAAAATCATCTAAGGCCAGCTTTGAGAGAAAAATTGCACAGGGCACTAAGGATAATCACAAGGCTTTCTATAGTTATGTTAGGAACCTGGGTGGGAATTCACAGATATGCTCAGAATTAGTCCAAAATGACAAAAAATACACTGAACCCACAGACATTGCCAACAGCCTAGCTGACAGGTTCAGCACAAACTCCCCCCCCTCCCCACCAAAAGGGCAAATATCTATCCTAGCAGAGTGCTGCCCCCCTGACATCTCAGATGCTCAGGTAAGAGCCACCCTCTCCAAAGCAAAAAACACAGCATCAATGGGACCAGACGGTGTCCCAGGCTGCATCCTACATGAACTCCAAGAAGAGCTAAACCCAAACATAAAACTACTGTTCAATCTCAGCCTTACTACAGGATATGTACCCAAAGAGTGGCGTACAGCAACAGTGGTCCCTCTCCACAAAGGTGGTGCCTCAACGGATCCTGGAAACTATCGCCCCATAAGCCTGACTAGCTTGGTCTGCAAAGCTATGGAAAGGATCATTACAGACCTCATAAATAAAGATATTGGGGACCTACAGACACTGGATCCTACCCAGTTCGACTTTGTTAAGGGCAGATCCTGCCTCTTAAACCTGGTCAATTTCTTTGAAACCGTCACCAAGGCCATTGACGAGGGGAAGGTGGTCCACACAGCCTACCTGGACCTCGCAAAAGCCTTCGATACAATACCCCACTCGGGCATTATAGATAAGCTCACCAGTTTAAATATAAACCCCTATGTCACTAGATGGGTTGCAAACTGGCTCAAGGACAGAACCCACATGGTTAGAATTGCTGGAGCCATCTCAGACTCCAAACCAGTTACAAGTGGCATCCCACAAGGCTCAGTCCTGGGACCTCTCTTGTTCGGTATATATTTCTTGGAGGTACAGGCCAACATGGAAGGACTGTGGCTGACCAAGTTCGCAGATGACTGCAAACCGGGTGCCATAATCGACTCTCCAGCCGACACAAGCATCCTCCAAAAGGGCCTCATAGAAACAGACAACTGGTGCCAGAGCCATGGCCTCAAGCTAAATGCCAAAAAGTGCATAGTCATCCCCTTTGGCAAAAACAAAGTGCCCACAAATTACCACATAGGTGGTAATCCATTAAGTACAGCAGAAGTAATTAGGGACCTGGGGACCCAAGTTGATAGCAATCTCTCATTTGACAACCATGTGGCCAAAGTGGTTAGAAAAACATTTTATATAGCCCACCTAATCATGAAGGGATTCACATCTAGATCAGGGGAGGTCATCATGCCTCTTTACTCATCCCTCATCAGGCCCATAATTGAGTACAATGCCCCTTTTGGGATGTACCTTACCAGACACCTGCAGCAACTGGAAAGACCCCAAAAGTACCTCACCAAGAGGATCAAAGGGCTCAAACAGATGCCATATGCTGCCCGGTTAAAGAAACACCAGCTGTACTCAGTGGCATACCGCCTGCTCAGAGGCAATTTGTGCCTGACGTATAAAGCCATGTCCAACCCGGAATTAATGGACATGCTGCACCTCAGAAAATCCAAATCCCATCGAGCTACGCTCTCGAGAGGCTTGAACCTCAGCACTGAAATAAATAGGACATGTTGGAGGGACAGATTCATAACCCAGAGGCTCCCTTCACTCTGGAATAAAATCCCAGTCCAGGTTAGGCAGAGTCCCTCACTGACTCTCTTCAAAAGGAATCTTGATGAGTGGATATTAGACAGAGGCACAGTATACTAACCTTGAAAAAGGGCATAGCAAAATTCATTTAAAATGGGTGGCGAAAGCCAAACACACTCTGGCTAGGCTTATAAATGCCCTAGGGCAGATAGCCTAGTATGAACCTTTGAACATATGAACACCACCTGAAAAAGAAAGCGCATATATTAATGTGGATTGCATTTCCTTCATCTGGTCACTCAAACACATCTATTGCACTGTATTCAGCTATGGTAATTGGGAGCTGTCTCTATATCTTGTTTAAAACCAGCTGAAATATATTAGTCTGGGCATTATTTCATTCATTGTGCCAGTCAGATATTGTCCATTGTACCTACCTCCTTTGTAGTTTGGTAGCATGTGCAGTTAGTTTGTGAAACAATATCAAATATGGGAAAGCATTACTACAGGCAATATATTTTCACTTGGTTAATCAGTCATGTCTGCTGTGTCCCAACCTTTTGTAGTTACTATGCTGTGATGTTGCTTGCTATTTGTGGCATTATTTAGAATAAGATAGAATACAAGATTATGTTTACTATAGCTTGGTCAGTCAAATATCTCAATATGGTTATTCTGACAAGATGTGCAATCAGTTTGTGAAACAAGGAAAAGAGGTTTATTCTGTGGAAACATCACAATATTTTGTTCATTTGATCAGTCAGTCATTTCTGCAGTACCCAACCCAACTGTAGTTATCAAATGGGCTGTTTGCTATCCGTGTAATCGTTTGAAAAATTCCTAAATACATTACTAGGACAGTATTTCTTTTATTTGGTCATGCAGAGAGATATACAGTAAGAATATCTAATCAAAGTGCATATTTCTATAATGATTATAAAACTTTTGAGGCCCAGAATTGGTGAACAATCAAAGCAAGCCTGGAGCACCTATTCTGTGTGAAAGAGTTTGTTGAGATTATTATTTTATTGCATTTTTGGAAAGAAACGAAGACAGTGTCCATGTTTTGCCTTTGAGAATTTTATTAGGTTTTACTTACATAGCATCCATTTTCTGTTTGTAATTCACTGATAATGATGTGAACTATGTTCTGTGCTTATAAAATATGCCTTGTGCTTAACTGTGTGTGTGTGTGTGTGTGTGTGTGTGTGTGTGTGTGTGTGTGTGTGTGTGTGTGTGTGTGTGTGTGTGTGCGCGTGTGCGCGTGTGTGTGTGTGTGTGTGTGTGTGTGCGTGTGTGTGTGTGTGTGTGTGTGTGTGTGTGTGTGTGTGTGTGTGTGTGTGTGTGTGTGTGTGTGTGTGTGTGTTTATATGTTTGTGTGTGTGGGGGTGTGTATTGCATTCAAATCTAGGTGCTTAGGATTTCCCTCTCTCTTTCCCCCTTGGCTGACCTGGTGTGACTCAGTTTGAACTTCACATTTACCTAGACTAACAAACTGCAGCTCCTTTATAATGGTGTCTACAGGATTGCAATTGGAAAACACAACCAAAATCGTTTCTCCCAGCAATTAATCAGAGTAGATTACACACACGAAAAGCATTTGTTAAGCTTTCTCTTACAGTGCTGTGTAATTAAGCAAGTCACCATTTTGGTCAGCCATAGGGCTCTTTTCTACTTGAGTGTTTGCCTCCTTCCCCTGTAACTAAAGTACACTGACTCTTACATTTGTCTCTCTGACCCTAATTTTTACAGGTATAATTTATACCTTTCTGGCTTTCTAACACTCTAGACATAGATTCCTGTTGAACGTTTTACTTGAACAAGTAACCCTTGTAATAATCCTCAGAATTGTATACTATTGGTCTGTCTTTCCTGCTAAACAGAAGTAAAATTAAAGTGCTGAGTGCAAGTAACAATACAGTGCTAAGTGCAGATTGTAGGCCCTTACATTCCACTTACCTCTGGTGTGGTGTCAGTCAATCAAGGTATTCCTCTAACCACTCCTACTGCCTTCTCCCCCCTTCCTCATACAGGTTAAACTGCTACAACTTAGTACAGGCATTGGCTCATCCCTGCTCCGCTTGCCCTCGCTTTGCTTGGGCTTGCTTCGCACACCTCCCTGCCCACAAATCCCTCCCACCCCTGGTGCTGCTATATTTATTGGTACTAGACCACACCCCACTTTTTTAAACCAATCAGTAACAACTTGTCACTCAACAGCACCACCCTCAACCTGATACCACCAGTCCTCCAACTCTACTATTCCTTTTGCCTAAGTGTCAAATACCATTCAGTAGGTATGCTATCACCCAAAATAGTCTTATTAACTCTACTTCTACCCCTTTTACTTATCCCATATCTCCTAACTGCCTACAAATATCAGGATCACCCAGGTTTCCACTACCCTAAATTCCAAACATCCATCCCATCTACAACGGATAATAATGCACCCTTACTCACTCCCCTCATGCTTACCTCTTTAACCCCTAAATACTACCATCTTACTAGAACTAGTTACATTAGTCATAAAACTAGACACTATTACAAAACTTTATTCAAAATCTTAAAACTCATACTCAGGATACACTACAACCTCACAAAGGATGGCGACATCCACCCAAACCCTGGTCCATCCCCACCTGTTGGCCCTAATCCCCCTACTATATCCCCTACCTCCATAGCTCCAACAAATAGACCTCCTAGCTCACTGCTGGCCTGCCATCTAAAAATTAGGAGCATAAATAACAAAACTCAGCACCTGCATACCCTCTTAGCTATTCATTCCCCAGATATATTATGCCTAATAGAAATGTGGCTGAAGCCTGCCACCAAGGGCCATGAGATTCTGCCACCAGGATATAGTATGTTTCAACTAGACCGTACCAAAAGAAAGGGTAGTGGGGTAGCCATACTTTACAAGTCTACCCTATCTGTCAGCATAGACACCCAAAAACCACCCCAGTTCAGTAATGCTGCAATTCTTATCTCAAAACTACAAAGTAACAAAAATAAAAATGTAAACATTGTCTGTGTCTTCATTTCCCCAGGGAGGAACACAGAAACCTTAGAAGACTTCTTATATTGGTTATCCAATAACCACCCACAAGAAACAATTGTTCTTGGGGATTTCAACATTGAATGGAACACTTGCTCTTGTGAAACCCCCGCAACCCACATAAAACTCTATGAATTTACTCAAATCATAACCTCCCCCACCAGGACAGGAAAACCCAATAACAAGGAAAGTACCCTAGATTGGATACTTGTCAATACCCATCTTCAATGTTATAAATCAGGCACTTTGCCTGATGACCTAAGTGACCACTGTCTCACCTATGTAATCAAGCTCAAAGTAGACTGCTCCTACTAACCCACCTATAGAACATTAAGAAACAACAAGAATTTTATTCTCACCAAGTTTCAAAATGAACTTAAGACATGCAACTGGTCAGTATTAAAAAGTCTCCCCCTAGATGAAGCAGTAGCATACTTCAACACCAAATTCCTTGCTATTCTTAACTCCCATGCTCCCAACCGCTCTATTAGAACCAAAGTTAATATTGCACCATGGCTTTCTAAAGATACCAAAACCGAAATTTCATTCAGAAACAAAGCATGGGCCACCTACCGAGAAACAAAAGCCCCACTTGATCAACTAAGATTCAGACAGCTAAGGAATGACACCAAAAAATCCATAACCTTAGACAAAAAGAACCACTACTAGCATCTACTGCAGAAACACCAAAACAAACCTCAAATGTTCTGGGCAGGAATAAACAAACTACTCCACCCAGGCCAAACCGCCACTCCACCCCCCCCCCCCTCAACTTCCCAACAAAAATCCCCAGTAGACATTGCTAATAACTTCAACAGCTTCTTCACAGAGTCTATCCAGTCTCTAGCCAGTCAACTCTCTCCCAATGGCTCTAATTCTAATGTAGCCACACCCAGTACCCAACCATACTTTACCTTCCAACCTGTTCCTACTCAACTTATTCATGCCCTACTTAAGAAACTAAGACCCACCACCCTGGCTGCTGACCTCCTCTCAGCAGACTATCTGCAAAAGGCTGCTGACACCATAGCCTACCCCATCTCTATCTTGATCAACAGAGCTATATCTGAAGCTACTGTACCCACTACATGGAAAATCTCCCATGTCATACCGCTCCATAAAGGAGGTAGTTCTACTGAACTGTCAAACCTTAGACCTATAGCTATTCTGTCACCTCTACCTAAAATTATGGAGAAGTGTGTACAAATACAGCTTGTGCACTACCTCACACACAACAAGCTGTTGTCCAGCTTTCAGCATGGCTTTAAGCCACACCACAGTACTACTTTTGCCCTCCTCTCTTTCTCTGACGTCATTAACCACAACTGCAATAATAACAAACTATCGTCTGTACTCTTTCTAGAGCTATCCAATTTTTGACATGGTTGACCACAAAATGCTTATAAATACCTTGAAGGCCTTATTTTAAACAACCATGCACTCCAGTAGTTTCAATCCTACCTGCAGAGCAGGCATCAAGCAGCCCTATGGCAGGACAAGCTATCATCTTGCCTACCCATCACATTAGGAGTCCCCCAGGGCTCGATACTAGGACCTCTTCTTTTCTCCATCTTTATCAATGACCTTCATTCAGTCATTCCAGATGCTACCTGCATTCAATATGCGGATGACTCCACCTTGATTTGTTCTGACACATTAACCCAAATTACCTTCAATACAGTGGCAAAATGGCTCTCCAATCAACAACTAATCCTAAACTCCAACAAAACTAAGTTGCTCCTCTTCTCTCCCACATGCAGGACCCCCTGCCAGCCTTCGACATAACTGCTAATAATGGCACTATCATTTCCCCAGTAGCCCAAACTAAACTACTGGGTGTCATAGCTGATAACAACCTGAAGTTTGACGCACATATCAATCAAACTATCAAAACCATTAATAAAAAACTTGGCTCTCTTTACAGAATCAAACCTTTCCTTACCCCACCTGCTAGAACTGCAATTGCCCATTCCCATCTGCTATTAACTCTTCTCTATGCCTCACCTCTATTCTCCAACTTAAACAAAACAGATCTTAATAAACTATCATCCTGCTATAACCACATTACCAGATTTGCTACTGACACAGTCTACCAGACACACCACTGACACAACCTAAATCACCTAGGATGGCTTGAACTGCCAAGCCTACTGCAGTTCAGCCAGCTAATAGTGGCACATAAAGTCCTTTACCAACCAGAAAATACACCTGCACTAAAAAATATTAGCAGCCTCTACACCAGCACCCGGCCACTGCGATCATCCACTAGACTCCTAGTTCAAACATACAAATCCAACTACTCAGCTGGAGGCTCTCTGCCAACTCTGTTGGAAAAATATGGAACAGACTCCCAGCTGACTTGACCCTAGAACCCTCACTAACTCAATTCGAAAACACAAGAAATACTTCAAAACTCATTGGTTATGTCCTTGCACTAACCCCAACTAGTGACCTCTCTATTTCTTAGGTGCCTTACCTTCAACTACTTCTAACTTTTTTCTACCACTCCATTTCAGGAAGGGTCAATTGTATAACTGCTGCTCAGTGTTTCTTAAACCTGAATGTAATGTCATGTGTTTTTAACTTTGAAAATAATGCTATGTTTTGTAAAGTGTTTTATAATAAGTACTATATGTGCTAAATGCTGGTATTGCTTATGACTGTAATCTGCTTGAAACTAATATTTACTAAATGTTCAATGTGTATTATTATCTTGGAGATTTTCTCCCCGGGCCTCCACTGAAAATGAACATGTAACCAGTCGGACTATCCCTGTCAACAAATGTAAAATAAAATAAATAAATAAATATATATACATGTATGCATATGTCTGCTTTTCTATTTGTGCATGTGAGTGTCTACACACACACACACACACACACACACACACACACACACACACACATATATATATATATATATATATATATATATATATATATATATATATATATATATATATATATTTATATTTATATTTAAATAGAGGCATATATATATATATATATATATATATATATATATACATAAAATAGCTACAGATACAGATATAGCTGCAATATATATATATATATATATATATATATATATATATGTGTGTGTGTGTGTATATAGCTAGACATATATAGATGTATGCACCCCACACACACACACATAGACAAGGAGGCATATTTAAATAAGTGGTGGAATTAAGGGAAACTTCCAGGTCAAAATGGGTATGATAAAATAAAAAAATGTTGCGGACCTAACAAAAGCAGAAGATGTTAAAAAAGATAGAAGTAGTATAAAGAAAAAGAAAAACTATCTAAGACGGACTTTGACATCACTAATAAATACAATGCTATGTTGATTGATGTAGAGATAAACATCCCAGATATTTAAATGTGCCTTTGAAAGTGTTGCTAATAACAATGCCATGGAAAGTGATGGAGTTACAGCTGAATTGCTTAAAATCCTGCAAAAATATGCTGTTACCCTGCTGTTATCATGTTGCTTGGAACTTGCCAGAAAATTTGGAATACAGGACCATGGCTATTAGACTGGAAAAAAAGTTTAATTTGTATTCTATATAATCCCAAAAGGAGCAATGCTAAAGAGTGCCAACAAAACCAAGTACAGAAACCAGTGAATTTGCACGAAAACCAACTAACAAAATGAAAAGACCAGAGCACGTATGCTAGCGGGCAGCCCCAACCTGATGCAACACAAGCAAAATAAGGCAAACAGGTGTTGCTCCTTCCAATAAATTACTGGTTTTATCGCAATTCAGTTTGTTTCCTAATGATTTTCTCCAGGTCAGGGATGCCCGCTCATGTAAATGCAATGGTCTTTTACCAATGCCAAAGAGTTTTTAATTTATCAAGCAGTTGCTTGTTTCACTTGTTATCAAGTTAATGCTCAAGATCCTGCAGGCTAGATTCCAGCACTATATGGACCATGAACTGCCAGATGTACAAGCTGGTTTTAAAATGGGCAGAGGCACCAGAGACTAAATTGTCAACATCTACTGGATAATAGAGAAAGATCTGAAATATTTAATTTTGCTTTGTTGAACACTCTAAAACGTTTGACTGTGTGTGTCATAACTGACAGTGGGATGTTCATAGAGAACCCAGGACACTGACTCACCTTATTTGTCTCCTGAGGAATTTGTATGGAGAACAAGAAGTTTTCAGTTAGAACCAAATATGGAATAAACGTGTGGTTCAAGTCTGAGGATGGAGTACAACAAGGCTATATTTCATCACCTCACCTATACAATTTATATGCTGAATGTAACATGCAAACTGCTGGATTACATGAATCAGTTGCTGGAGTCAGATTGCTGTGTGGAATATTAACAATCTCAGATATACAACCATTCTGATGGTTGAAAGTTAAGAAGAATTGAAGATCCTGTTGATAAAGGTGAAAGTAAAAAGCCCAAAATCTGGTTTATTGCTCAACACCAGAAAAAATAAAATTACATCATCTGGCCCTCTCAATTCTTTGCAAATAGGTCAGGAAGAAGTGATCAATTTGATTTTCCTAGCCACAAATATCCCTTCATAGATTGTGATTGCACCCATGAAATTAAAAGACACTTGCTTTTTGTAAGGAAAGTTACAGGAAAAAATATGGTTAAGATTTTAAACAGCAAGGATATCACATTGTCAGAAAAGGTCCATATGGTCAAAGCTACGATTTTCCCAGCAGTCACATGTCACATGTGGTTGTGAGAGTTGTACTATAAGTAAGGTTTTGCACCACAAAATTGCTGCTTTTGAAATGTGGAGTTGGAGAAAATTTTTGAGGATTCCATGGACAAATTAAATCAGTCAATACATAGGAAAATAAATCTGACTGTTCACTGGAAACCTGATAATAAACCAAAAAGTCAAACACTTTGGCCACATAATACAAAGTTAGTATTCAGTAGAGAAGGCACGGACACTGTAAAAGATCAAAGCCATAAGAAGAAGTGAGTGGCAAGGGGTAATGTGGATGGACAGCATTCCTGAACTTGAATTTGCAAGAACTTGAAGAACCAGTAAATGGACAGCATTCCTGAACTTGAATTTGCAAGAACTTTAAGAACCAGTTCTTGACAGGCAGGCCAGGCATGCTAAAGTTCTTCTGATCCTAAGGACATGGATTTGACTAAGTGACTAAACAGCAACAATGTATACTGTACACCACAGAAGCTTAAATGTTCTTTGTTTTCTGTCATGCTCATATCTCTGCACCTCATTGTGTAAAACAGATATGTTCTGGACAGGAAGTGCAATAAACAGCTGGCAAATATCTGGTAGTCCTGCTTCCACCCATATGCAAAATTTACAGGGAGCAGGATTAGCTCGGCCATAGCTGCCTCTGCCTCTGAGGTGTTTTCAGTGCCATGGCCCTTAGCATTTGCAGCTCAGTACCTGGCTTGGCAATGCTAGTCCTGCCTCTGCAAACCAAAAAAATGATAATTTACCGGGCCTCCTTCATCCAGTTGCACTATTGAATGTGATAGCATAAAAGATTAACAGGTACAGACAGTGCCCAGTGATAAGACTCACTCCAAAAAGTGTATATCCACCTTCAAAATCTTGCAGTTACATAGCACAAGTTACTTTCCAAGTCATGCCAATATTTATTTATTTAATTTTTATTTTATTTACTTACATTGCACGTGGCAGTTTCATTTAGATATGTAAGACAGCATGGCTGCTAGATCTAGTGTTTGATTTCCACAGCCCCTATTTGCTTACTGTGTGACTCTGAGTAGGTTATCTAATAAGATATTGCTCCTGGGTCATCCTTGAATATGGACTACTCCTCCCTATATTTTCTCCAGATCTTTTGGGTTTTTAATACCATAATGGGAATGGACTCCATTCCTAAGTCAAAGTATAATTAAAGTTCATGAAATTAGTATTGTTTCAATCTTCAATGGCAGCCAGAAGTGCTCTTCACAAAACCTGCAATGTGTCCACTAGCAACTCCTGCAATTCGTATTGAGTTACATGTATTGGTAATGTATTTAAATACAATTGCAGATTCTTTTTTATAAGACTCATTGCTCCTACTACGATTGGAACTGTCTGGGTATCTTTCTTCTACATTGTTCTTATTTCTGCCTGCAAATCCTTATATTTTATGACTTTGTGTCTCTCTGTATGTAAGATACTGTAGTCACTAGGTGTGGCGATTTCAATGATCAGTGTTACTTTTGTCTTCTTTTCATGGACCACTACATCTGGTTTTCTCGCATTTATCTTTTGAACTGTTGGCAATGGGTGATCCCATGTGATGCAGACATCATCATTTTCTATGATGCTTTGTGGCTCATGTTTCCAGTGTTTTTCAGCTACTTCAGTATTATAATGTTTGCACAATCCCCAATGCAACAGTCTTGCCACATTATTATGCCTTTAGTATACAGTCCTTCTGCCATTAGTATGTCACAACCAGCAACAAGGTGTGCAACTGCTTCCACTTCTGTTTTACAAAACCTACTGTTTGTCTGTTTCTTCCACATGTTCAATGGACTTTGTAAACTAACATGTACGTAGTCCACTATTTTGAGCCGACGATATTAACCTTTCATCTTTTGGTTTGAATTTGCCTCTCCTTAGCTATTCCTGCGTTCAGTCCTGACCAACATGAGAGTGTTCCAGGAGTTTTGTATACTTACAACAATATTTATGCATTTTCCACATTTCTTATTTATTTATTATTTATTTATTTCCAGTTTTGTGACGGGGGAGGTCCACTGGGCTCGAAGAGCCCATTTTCAGTGGAGGCCCAGGGAAAAAAGCTCCATAGTACAAAGTATAAACTACATAATACAGAATACTTAGTACAAAGTAAAAGCTGCATAGTTCAAAGTCAACACAATTCAATAGTTACTAAAAGGTGCAGTAAACACCTTGTGGGTTTAAAATGGCAAGTAAGAACAGTTGAACTTATTCTTGCCTTCTCATCTGATCCTTCACCTTATATTCTTTTGCTTTTTTGGCACATTCAGTTGCTGCCTGATTTTTATCTACTTCTGGTTTGATTTCCATTCCCGCATGACGCCAATATACTTCTGCTAGACTAAGAAGGGACGTCATCTTAGATTTATCCTCCTCATGTTTCAAAACTTTCACTATGTTAGGGTCTCTACTAGACTTGCCTGATGTACAGATAGTATTTTTTGTTACTGCTTTCATTGCAGTGACTCTTTCTCTAAACCCATGTAAGGCTGACGTGGACATGACAAATTTCACCATATCCAACCAGTTATTGATGAAGTTTTCATTAGATGTTGCACTTCCTATATTCTCTGTCAAGAGGTATCCACAGATGAGAAAATACTGGGATTTAATGACAGACCATCTTTTCATTAACTTTTGCCAGGACAGTCTCTGTAAAATGGAATCAAAGCGTGGGATTTGGCAGGTACACTCAGCAGTCATATGTGTGATTTTCATACAGGTGGGGTAGAGGAAAAATCAAATGAAGTCAAGCTCAATATGTTAGTGTGTGCCTAAGAAGGGATATCCAGTGTAGACTGCACCATGTATATTTTCACACCTACATGTCCTCTATGAAGCTGTCTCAGCAGTAACTTAACAATGGACTATACTACTGTGGACGAATGTGGCTTAACTGGTCTGTAAGGCTAGCTGCAATAACAAGTACACCACGTGGAAAGCAAAGATGAGTGATTGCATTTAATTTCACAGTGGTCCTTTGCTTGTTGCAGTTGGATGTACATGAACCCAGTTCTTCAGCTGAGTTCTCATTGGACTAGTCTGTTTTCCAGGAACAACAGCAGAAAACATTATATAAAATAATGAAAGCATGGAAACCTGTAGCTAATGAAGTAAAAGGGATAAAAGAACTAAACTGAGTGCTATTATTTAAGGGAGAGGAGTCAGCTGCTTGATGCTCTGACTGCTAGGTGCCAAGGGTAAGGTTACCTGTAGTTTGGTCTTCATTCGTGATGTATGAGCCTCATTTTTCATCAGCATTAGTGAGCACTGGAGGAATATTTTAATCCTGTCTTAATTCGTGGTCCACCATGACTTGACTCTGTGTCACTCAATTTTACATTGCTTAAGAATCTGTGGCTTGTAAACTGAATTTTTGAACTGGAAACAACTATTGTGTTTGGTCTGAATAGATGCTTTGAATGCTGAAAACGTCTATCTGCACAGGGCTGTTCCTAAGCCTTTCTGGTTATTTGATTTATTTATTTACATTACCAATGCCTACTTCAGCTTTATATATTTTAGTATATAATCATATAAACATAGAGGAGTAGTAGTGAGTGCTTTCCAAGTCATTTATTTGATCATTATTTTAATATAGCTATCAGGTTCAACTGTACCATTATCCTCTCATACACATTGTCTGCAAACAGAGCAGTCTTGGAGGAGAGGAATGGATTTTACAGCAGTTTGTTTTTGTCTATACTAGTTGTGTGGTTTAAAGATAAAAGTATTTTGCTTTGACCAGGGAGTGCTCATGTGATGTTTATTTGAATTCTTTTAAATTTTTTAGTGGCATTCATACTTGGACTTTTAAACTACATTGTCTCACCTTTTGTACAACAAGAAGCCTTTGTTCTCTGTGCAGTATCTTCATTTACACAGTGATACCAGGACATCTGACAAGTATCCTGATGTATAAGCAGATTGTGATGCTGAGACAGAGGTTTCCACTGAATTGTGCTCCGACATCCATATAGTGTTTTCCTGTTTGTTTTATTAAATTTTTCTGACTCAACTTATTCTACAAAGTGTTCACTACTCTGTTATATCCTCATATTGTGATATTGCAGCCATCAAGCCCTGTCATGAAGATTGATGCCATAAGCTCACAGGGATTTTAGATGATGATGGGTTAGGTATATATTTACATATGACTTGATTTTTGATAAGTGAGTAATCAGCCCACCAAAATGAATCCCTTTCTTAGTGTCGATCTGATAGAAAATATTTCATATAAAGAGGTACTGATAAATACAGCTACAATGGGCAGTGCACACTTGAACAAAATGTATGCTGGTCACAGCAAAATATAATTGTATAATTTGTCTTTTTCTGTGACTCTACCACTGACTTCCATTCCTACTGCACCTAAGAGAACTATTCACTTCTCTTTTCCTGTGCAGAGACATAGGATAATAGGAGGTTACTAGGAAAATGGCCTTGAGGCCCTTACAAGTCTAGCCAAGAGTTTATCCCCAAAAAAGAAACTTCAGTCAGCACCTGTCTCCACTGTCAGTGAGGGACACAGGTGGAACCCCTAGGACAAATTTGTAGTTTCCCATCCACTCATCAAGGTTGTGCTTGAAGAAGGTCAGCAACATACTCTGTTTGATGTGTATTAGAAGTCTATTCCAGAGACGGGGCAGCCTCTGGGAGACAAAGCTGTCTCTCCAGCAGGTTTTGTTAATGTCACATATTAGCTTTAGGCCTTTCAAGCGGGTAATGCATGAGAAGGTAGACACAGATATGGACCATCTATAGTAGGGCAGGGTCCAAGATTGCCTTGTAGGTGAGACATAGATCACCTCTGAGCAATCTGTATGATACCGAGTAGAGTGATAGTGATTTGAGCCTGTCCACATTTGAAAGGTGTTAGAGGCCATGGATTGTATATTTATTGAAATTCTGTCTCTAAATGAAAGACCGTGCTGTTAAGAAGTGTACCTTTTGAAGAGGTTGCTGTCTTCATGTCAGTCCATTTAAGGCTTCGAGAATGATGGACAAACTGTAAAGTTACATGCTTATCTTTCTGTTGTATTCAGGATGCAGATTCATCCCTAAGAGCCAAATGGAACTTGATTATGTGTACAAAAATAAATCACGTAAAGTATTGTTTCAAGTTGTAGTGTTGCAGAGGACTAATATCTTGAGAAAATCTGCATACAGAAAGTTGGTGATAATAAAACAAATTCATAGGATCCAAAAACAAGTGCAGAGTTGTGATGACAACAATGTGTATAAAATCAAAGCAAAATGTGGTTTTCCATCTGATTTTTGAGCTTCTAACTGGTGAAGGAAAAGCTGAAAACTTTGATTGCTGTTTTCCATAGGAAATCACTGCTGATGTAGTTTCTAAGTGTGTGACAGCAGTGATTCATTACTTTTGGGAGCTATCTCATATTCTCATATTTGTGCAACCATGCAGTTAGTATATATACGTTCAATGATGTGATGGACTTACAACCAACATTGTGAGTGCAGGGGGGGGTTCCCATGCAAAAAAAGCTTACATTTAGAGAATTTGGTTTCCTCAATGAGTTGTATGTCAGTAAGTCATAATGGAAGTTCCAAATGTATGTGGGGTACAAAGGTAAGTACGATACAGAGGCACCCAGATTTTGATAGTCAAGACTGACACATTGCACAGTTGGAGTTCTGCTGTCCTCTTCTATAGCTAGTGGGGTTATCACCTGCTCAGATTTATTCTAAGGTCAAAACTCCATACGTCAACTGTATTGTTAAAGCTGTAACAGATACCATATCTGAAGAACACTGGAATATGTCAAAGTCAAAGTCAAAGTAAACTTTATTGTCATTTAGAACTACATATGTGTAGCCGAAACGAGATTTCATGCATCAGCTCAATTCTTGAGATTACAAAGGAAAGTGCAACAGCACATACAAGTCTCGGAATAAGCATAACTAACAAAATACATCCAGGAGATACTCTGAGAATACAAGAACTAACAGAAAAAATAGCAGATATCAGAAAGCCATTGCTATTCAGTCTGCTAAAATATGAAATATCTACATTATTCAAATGCAATGGGGTATTTTTTAGATAGCTGAGCACATAAACAGGTGTACCGTATGCCCTGATATCTTCAGAATTATTGTCATTCTTAACTGCTCTTTTGGGCATTACCTCAAACCCTGCAATATTTTACACAACCTCGTTTAGCTGCATAGGTATGTATTTTATTCTTGATCATTATTTAAAATATGAGCATTCTAAACTGGCCAGTCAGCTGTGTTATCACTTCTGCATAACATCTATTTCATATAAAGCTCATAATAAACCCAAAAATATGAACTAGGCTCACATATAAATTAATGTCAGGACAGATCTATTATAATGAATATGGTTTCTATCTTTAGACTGAGCAAAAACCTTAAAGAGAGCCATAAAATTCAAAGGGAACCAAATAATAAATAAAACAATATTATTTAAAACACTTGTGAGATTAACATAGTTCATAAATATCAGAAAATAGGTCTGTCCAATGTTTGAATACATCTGCTTCTCTGCTTGCAGTGGAAAGCTTCCCTATAACTTGACCTTTTGATTAAGAAAAGCTCTCCTGTTTTTATGATATTTATACAGTTGCATAGCATGCTGTCGTAGTGTCATTTGGCTACTATTTATAATATATTTATGCAAGGAGCAAGCCTATTATGTATTGTTGTAACATTTCATTAATGATTTGGAATCCATAAATGGTGACAGCAGTACATGGAAGGCACTTTCTCAGCGCTTGTGCCAAATAAATCATAATAACATCAGAAAAATACATGCAAATGCATGGTGTGCAAGTTGTTACATCACAAGTCCTTGTCTGATTTACAGACAGTAAAAAAGAAATAAAATTAATGCTGAATAAATGGCACTCTAAGCAGCAATATTTTGAAGAGTATATTCTGGGACTGTAATCCAATACCATATACGCTGTTCCTTATGGCAATAGAACGTCTTGTAGCTTACAATCACAATAATATCCAAAACGAAACGTAACAGGCACTTCTTAATATTCCATAAAACTTTTATTGACAAGAAACACAGTGAGCGCTTTCGCCAATAGGCTTCATCAGACTTGTAATACTTAACAACCTTTCAAACATTTAAAAAGCCCTCCATGAGATTTGATTGGTTGTTCCAATCAAACTTCATACTATAACATTATTTAAAGTGCTCAGTGCATATAAATGTTAAAAACAAATAAAAATATTCATTGAATAAAAAATGCTGTATGCCAATGAAAACATCATCCTATTCTAAATATTGTTATACATCCTATATTACACGAACTGATGAATACATATACAAATAAATAAAATTATATAGCAACTTCATAGTGGATTATAGTACGGACAAAGCAACTCCACAATACGACAGTCATTTAAAATGACAGCACTATTCCATCATTAATACAATGTCAAGTTAAAATTCAGAGCCAGTGTCAAGTCAAAATGCTGTCTTTTTCAATTCACATACAAAATTATAAATATCTAAACGAAAAACCATCCAAATCAAGAACTTCATTAATCATGTCAAAACATCGCTAATGGCGTATCTACTTCACCAAACCCCACCATTTGTTAGGAAAAACTAACAAGGCACTAACAGAAAGAAGTGGGGATATTAAATCCACCTACCTACAAGCTTAATGTATCATATCCTTCTATTTACCAGACTCCCCTCTCTGTGTTAAAAAGGAGAACTGGCAAAATAACTAGCACAAAAGGGAATGCTTCACCAACCTACATGAAAATTTAAACCTAATGCATCCTATCTACAAAACATATCAGGAAGGGAAATCGAAAAATGTGTGTTCCTACCGAAAGTACAAAAGGCATATGGAGGATGATATACATCGAGTGTTCTATAGCTCAATTACCAGAGAAACCTACAACATGTATCTCGGAGTATAGTTTGAACCTACCATCATAATCACAATCACCCCATACTGTAAAAGGCATCAATGTTGAATACGTGCGGCTAGCTTTCAGACACAAACAACAAACCAGGTAAATCAGAGAGGGGCATGCAAGGTATCCACCTGGCCTCAATGATAAAGTACAGATCAAACCGTTCTTGAAGAGCAGGAGGGTATTCAAACCAAAATGAGTGCATGTTTCACAACACACGTATTATAGGTATTTCTTTATTGATTGTGGATACCTTGCATGCCCCTCTCTGATTTACCTGGTTTGTTGTTTGTGTCTGAAAGCTGGCCGCACGTATTCAGCATTGATGCCTTTTACAGTATGGGGTGATTGTGATTATGATGGTAGGTTCAAACTATACTCCGAGATACATGTTGTAGGTTTCTCTGGTAATTGAGCTATAGAACACTCGATGTATATCATCCTCCATATGCCTTTTGTACTTTCGGTAGGAACACACATTTTTCGATTTCCCTTCCTGATATGTTTTGTAGATAGGATGCATTAGGTTTAAATTTTCATGTAGGTTGGTGAAGCATTCCCTTTTGTGCTAGTTATTTTGCCAGTTCTCCTTTTTAACACAGAGAGGGGAGTCTGGTAAATAGAAGGATATGATACATTAAGCTTGTAGGTAGGTGGATTTAATATCCCCACTTCTTTCTGTTAGTGCCTTGTTAGTTTTTCCTAACAAATGGTGGGGTTTGGTGAAGTAGATACGCCATTAGTGATGTTTTGACATGATTAATGAAGTTCTTGATTTGGATGGTTTTTCGTTTAGATATTTATAATTTTGTATGTGAATTGAAAAATACAGCATTTTGACTTGACACTGGCTCTGAATTTTAACTTGACATTGTATTAATGATGGAATAGTGCTGTCATTTTAAATGACTGTCGTATTGTGGAGTTGCTTTGTCCATACTATAATCCACTATGAAGTTGCTATATAATTTTATTTATTTGTATATGTATTCATCAGTTCGTGTAATATAGGGTGTATAACAATATTTAGAATAGGATGATGTTTTCATTGGCATACAGCATTTTTTATTCAATGAATATTTTTATTTGTTTTTAACATTTATATGCACTGAGCACTTTAAATAATGTTATAGTATGAAGTTTGATTGGAACAACCAATCAAATCTCATGGAGGGCTTTTTAAATGTTTGAAAGGTTGTTAAGTATTACAAGTCTGATGAAGCCTATTGGCGAAAGCGCTCACTGTGTTTCTTGTCAATAAAAGTTTTATGGAATATTAAGAAGTGCCTGTTACGTTTCGTTTTGGATATTATTGTGATTGTAAGCTACAAGACGTTCTATTGCCATAAGGAACAGCGTATATGGTATTGGATTTCTGTCTTTGTTATATTTTCTATACGCTGGTTCCACTCTCCGTTGGTGTGCTTATCTGCATTGGATTTGCTGTTATATTCTGGGACTGTGATAAAGTGGTCAGTGTAAGTGCTGTATGCCCAGGAATGCATGTGCTGTATGCCCAGGAATGCAACAGAGCAAATGAGGAGGACTGCAACAGGGTCAACAGAGACTGTATCTTATTTGTTTAAAATGTAATGTGCCATTTACAGTAAAGGTTAAATAGCCCACCCCTGGTACTAAACGTAGCAAAATCCTGGAAACAAGACCATCCCTGCACTTCACTGGAAATACTCTACCTACTCTAGCCCCATACCATCCTTTCATTCCATTATACTGTTATGCAATGCTCCACCGAAAGCCTACATTTGACATTAACAAATGCTTGTTTTTTTCTACTGTAATATTTTGCATGTGAAAGGTCAAAGAATGACTCGTTAGTGTGTTGCATGATGTTAATATCAGTGCCCTGCCTCCACCACTTACACAGTCCTGTCATGGTCCTTGTAAAACATATCATCAAACTGAACATGCAAGCTTATGCAGCCAGATATTTCCACACTGGCTGATATTTGGTGTCTACAGTCTAGGTGATGAGTAAATGAGCTGGTGCGCAGAGCATTTGCTGTATGTGTTGCTGTGTGCCATGTGGGAAGGCAACATATAAATATTTGCATGCATTGCTGAAACAATACATTTCTTGTTTCATAAGGGGCTTTTGGGTACAATTCTGCTTAGTATCTCTATCAGATGCAAAATATGTCTGAACAATTCACCTTTCCATGACAGTAACAGAACTGTTCACTGTGTAACATAATCTACAGCTAAGTAGGCTGCTTTGAAATGTCCCCAGAGCATTGTAGGTCTACCAGTGTCAACATTGCATAGGTTAGTGGATGGCCATTAATACATGGTAACTGTCTGTGACTGAAGATAATGTGCATCACTCTCATGCTTGGGTCAGTTCATAGGTAAGTACCAGGTTAGTTGCCTGTACAGGCCATTTTAAACCTAGCTATGTCCCTTCAAAAGTGAGACTCTATCCTGTACCATGTGTCTGTGAGGTAAACACCTTTACCATTTGCCAACCCCCAATATAATGTCACAATTACAATATGAAGACAGACAAAGTCAATCCTTTTTGTACTTCCTTTTATTTTTGCCCAGCAGTGAACAGGGTAGATCTGACACTTGACATATGGCTATTTTTCTATTTTTGACAAAGATGTTTTCATTTGAAATGAAGCATACTATTAAAAAGTTACCTATGGATAGCCTATATGAGATATGCAGCCCACAGCCCACAGTAATTAATTATTTTATATCTTTTAAAACATTTTATTGGGAATAAGCCAACAATCATGATGGCATTTTATTTTGTCTGGACTCACTTTTAACTTGCCATATATGTCTTTAAGCAGTTTCTGAAATCCTTGCAGAAAACGGTACTTAGACGTTCATTTGGGGAACTTTTTGATTAATGGTTTCTCTTAGCACTTCTTTTCACTGGAAGGAATTTATACTATATATATATATATATATATATATATATATATATATATATATATATATATATATATATATATATATATATATATATATATATATACATATATATATAAATATATATATATATATGGGTCTACCTGAAAACGCCGACAGTGCGCAACACTGACGACGAGAACACCGACACTGGAAGATCGACAATGGAGAAGACCGACAGTTGAGAATCCCGATGCTGAGAACACCGACATGTTAAGGTAAGTGTGTGATAGGGACAGACGTTAGGGTCAGGGTGTGGGTAAGGTAAGTGTGCGATAGCAACGGACGTTAGGGTAGAGTACGAGTCAGGTAAGTGTGCGATAGTGACGGATTTTAGGTTTAGGGGCAGGTTAAGTGAGTTAGGGTTAAGGTGCGGGTAAGGTAAGTGTGCGATGGTGATGGACTTGAGGGTTAGGGGCAGATTAAGTGAGTTAGGGTTAGGGTGCAGGTAAGGTAAGTGTGCGATAGCGATGGACCTTAGGGTTAGGGTTTGGGTTAAGGTTAGTGCATAGATAGTTGTATATGTAAGGTTTAGTGTAGGTTTGTAAGGTTTTTGGTGTGCTTGTGTTGTGTGTGTGTTTTTCGGGAAAGGTATTTGTTTTGTTGATTGTCAGGATTTTGGTTTGTCAGGCATGTGAAGTTTCGTGTTTTTGAACTTTCTTTTTTTTGTTTTTTTTCATGTTGGTTATTTCGTTGTCGGTGTTTTGGCATGTCGATGTTATCAAGTTGACCCATATATATATATATATATATATATATATATATATATATATATATATATATATGTATATATAAGGGCAGAGACATGGGCAAAAAGGCATTGCAATACTTTGTTGGTTGAAAGCTATATATTTCATTTTCGCATTTTTCTAAAAGTCTTCTGTAGTCTATCAAAGAAAAAATATGCATCTGTTATCAAGAACAGTCTCTATTTGGAAATAAATGATGGGGAAAGGGGACTGAAGAGAATGGGAGGTAGGGGGTAAAGACAGAAGTGAAATAAGAGAGGAAGGAAAGTAGAAAAGGAGTAAAGAAAAATAATGAAACAAAAAAGGACAGGAAATAGAAAGAGATCAAAATGAAATGCAAGAGATGCAGGAAAGAGAAGAAAGGTAAAGGTGAGAGAGAAAACAGAAGGAGAGGAGAAGGGAAAAAAGGAAAGAGTTAAGAAAATTGAAGAAAAGCAGAGAGATGACTTCCTTTTCTTATGCCTTATTTTATGATGATACATCTGTAGTATATAGTTTTCTGGTCCTTAACATATGTAAGTAAACACACATTTCAGTTATATATTATCTAAAATTCATATTTGTGTCTCCTGCAAGAGTATTAACTGGTAATAAAATATTCTGGATAGCACATCTGCAGCAGATAAGTTAGTTTAGTGAGGAAAAACATGATTACACTAGCAGTCTATAGACTCTAATAATGTTTGGTTTAAAGATTTATATTTTCTTTCTTGCATACTTATATATATCATAGTTGAAGTGTTCCCTAGGATTGATTAATAGACTTTTGATAGAAAATATGCAAATAATTGCTACACTTTTAAATAATTTATAATGAATATTAAATAATTATTGGAGAAAACATGAGAATTGACCACGTCAGAAAGATTGATATGATGACTTAACCTAATGTTTTATCTATAAATATTAACAGTTAAAATCTGTTGCCAGAAAAGATGTAACAATTAAATATATCATAGTCAACAAATGCAAAGGGCAATGATTCTTTACTCTACTCATTAACTATATATATATTCATACTCAGACTTTATTAAATAAAACATTTTTCCTTCTTATGGTTAACTCTAAAATAACTAATAATAATTATACAATGACTGACCATTAATATTCAAAAATGAGCCTGCTAATTGGCCAGCCAAAGCCCAGAATATACTAACGGAAAAAGGTCTGGTCACCCAGACTTCTTTCCATTCGTATATTCCATAACTTAATATATATATATATATATATATTTTTTTTTTTACAAAAATTTAAAGAAATCTATAGTCCGGACTCCGGACATACCAGAAAGGCAGCATGGAGGGAATCCCAAAAAATCAGGTACGTTATTTAAAACTAAAGACACGTACCTAATTTTCTTTGAATTTCCTCCATTCTGTCTCTCTCTCTCTCCTACCCTTAAAGTAGCCTAAATTTTTTTTTAATTAAAAAAAAAAAAAAAAAAAAATTGGAGCAATGGAGACTTTCTTTTCTCCGTTGCTTTCTTTTCAAAGCATTGATGTACTGAGTATGCATGGGAACGCAAGTCCCATACGCATGCGCAGTACATCAAAACAAGGCAGCAGGATACTACCAGCCACAGAAGTACAGTACGGGGCCATTATTCAAAGACATTATTTAAGAAAAGTAAGTATTTTTTTCTTAAATAATGTCATTGTATAATAGCAATAACCAACTCCATGGTTGTGGTATATTGAAATGTGCCCACAGTTGGCGTTATTTAATCACTCGGGCTTTGCCCTCATGATTAAACCACACCAACCATGAGTAAATATTCAATATACCACACCACATTGTCGGTTATTGCTTAAATCATAAATTATTTCCTTGCACTTTGTCTGATTATAATGCACTTACTTTTAAGATACCGTAAAATTAAAAACAGCAATTAAAAAAAATCCAAACTATATGAATAATTTAAAATACTTTACAGAATGTTTTGAAAGAAACTGAAAATGCTTTGAGATTTAATGATAAAGGCTAAATATATCTATGTATATATATATATATATATATATATATATATATATATATATATATATATATATGAAAGCATGTTATGGAGCACCTTTAAATCATACCAAATATGGTAGGATATTAGCATGGGCTAAGACTAAAGTTAAGATATGGAATAATGAGTTACTTAACATTCAGCAGAAAATGGGCATAGCTAAGGAAAAGGTACAGAAAATACTTAAGGGTATGGTAAATACTTTAAACAGAAATAATTAACAAGGTTTAAGTCATTAAAAGACAAACAGCACTGCAGAAATCTTCATATTCTATAACACAGAAAAGGTCACATATTTTTGCAGATAGGTCTATTTTGTTTTCTAAATTAAACCGTACTGATACTAGCAAATCTAAAAAATATAATAAAATAGTATTATATACATAATATGTATAATCAGAATTTAAAATTATTATGAAAACCATAATAAGAAGAATACCCATTTAGTATTAGATAAGAATAACATGTTTGTTAAACCTAATGCTAAAATGATTGGAAGAAGATAAGTTTGTTAAAGCCAATAACTAGCCAAGTTATAATGGAACAACTATCAGCACTAAAAGAAAGTATTACACCAGATATAGATGGTTTAATCCCAGAAATATTTAAATTGCTACCACAAAAGGTAACCCAAATTTTAAATAAAAATTAAAAAAAAAATGTAATTAAGTATTCACTCATGAAAATTGTCAAAATGTATAGCATGCCAAGCCTCTACTTAGGTTTTGTAATGATGGATTTATATGGCGATGAGGTGTGCCACGTAGAAGGATTTCCTGACTACTGTGGCGATGTCATTTTCAAAGGAGAGACTACTGTCCACCTGTGTCCCAAGGTCTCTTATCACACTTTTGGTGTTAAGTAGACTACCACCTACATGGTAGCTCATGGGTACAGAGTTTTTACCAAAGGGGATGACAATGCACTTTTTGGCATTGAGCTTGAGGCCATGGCTTTGACACCATGCATCTGTCTCAGTGAGGCCCTTTTGTAGGATGTCCACATTGTTAGGAGTTTTAATTATGGCTCCTAGTTTGCAGCCATCTGCAAACTTCATTAGCCAAAGACCTTCTGTGTTAGCCTGTACTGCAGAAAAGTAGATACCAAACAGGAGAGGACCCAGGACTGAACCCTGTGGTACTCCACTTGTCACTGGTCTGAAGTCAAATTTGGAGTCTGCTACTTTCACAGTGTGGGTTCTGTCAGTGAGTCCGTTGGCAACCCATCTTGTGACATAGAGATTTTTACCTAGTTTAGTGAGTTTATCTATGATTCCAGAGTGGGGGGTGGTGTCGAAAGCATTGGCAAGATCTAGATAGGCTGTGTGAGCCACCTTACCCTCATCTACGGCTTTGGTGACTGCTTCAAAGAAGTCTATCAGGTTTAGGAGACATGATCTGCTTTTACAAACCCAAAATGGGTAGGGTCCAGAGTTTGGAGATTACCAATGTCTTTATTTATAAGTTCCATGATAATACGTTCCATGGTTTTGCAGACCAGGCTCATTAGGCTAATGGGGCAGTAGTTCCCTATGTCCGTGGTGGCTCCCCCTTTGTGGAGTGGGATAACTGTTGCTGTGCACCATTCAGTGGGCACAAAGCCTGAGGTGAGGCTATGATTGAACATGGTGCTTAGGTGGGGTGCCAGTTCATTCTGTAGTTCGTGTAGAACGCAGCCTGGGATGTTGTCAGGTCCCATGGATGCTGTGTTCTTGGCTTTGGAGAGTGTAGTTTTTACCTGTGTAGCCGTGATTACATGAATTTTGCATTCTTCTAGTACAGAGATGGGCTCTTTAGGGGATGAGAGAGGGGTAAAGTTAGCACTGAACCTATCTGCCAGGATGTTGGCAATATTAATTGGTTCTGTATATTTAGTGTCATTGTGCTGTAACTTAGAGCAGATCTGAGTGTTGCCATTGAGATTCTTGACATAGCTATAGAATGCTTTGTGGTTGTCTTTAGAATCAGTGGTGATTTTGTTTTCGTAACTAGCTTTGGAGGATTTTATGAGGGATCTCAACTTCTTACTGAGGCTGACCAGGGAGTTCCTCCAATCATAGGATTTTACTCTTTTTTGCAACAGTTTCTTTCTTCTGTTGTACAGTTTGTTTATGGCAGGGGACCACCAGATTGGCTTCCTTTTTTTTGGAGGATAGCATCTTGGTTCTGTTAGGGACAGCATGATCCATGCACTCATATAAGTGCTTATAAAGTGCATCTGTGTAGGATTCAGCAGTCATACCAATATTGTCTGTCACTGTCTGCATGGGTGTTGTGAAATTTGCTACTTCTGTCTTAAGGAGCATGAAGTTAGCTTTGGAGAAATATTACATTAATCTTGTTATTATTAAAGGAGGTATAACTGGACATATACTCCCTTAAATATTTCAGTCCAACCTCATAGGTTCATAGGTTCATAGGTTCATAGGTTTATACTAGGCTATCTGCCCTAAGGCATTTATAAGCCTAGCCCAATTTTTAACATTACCACCCCTTATATGAAAAAAATACTGTGCCCATTTGTTTGTTGTGCCTCTGTCCAGCAGTGACCCAGAGATGATTCCTGATCCTCGATACGATCTCCCATCCACAGGTCTAGATTCTTGAACAGAGTCAGAGGTGCGGGGCTCTCCATGGACATGGACCGGATTTTTATCTCACAGAGTCTCTGAGTGTGATAACGATCTATCCCCCTCCACGCCCTATTTATATCCGTGTTAAGGTTTGCTTGCTCTAGTGGTTTTGGTTTTGGGTGGATTTGGATTTGAGGTGGAGCATAATTATTAATTGGGGTTGGGGCCTGCATGGCACTGTATGCACATGTCACCTCTGCGAGAGACGGTATATGCGAGAATATAGAGCTTGTTTCTTCAATCTGGCAGCATATGACAGATTTTGGAGTCCCTTTATCTTTTGGGTTTTGGGGTCTGCTTTTTGGCAGCTGCAGATGTCGGGTGAGATACATTGGAAATGGGCATTGTATGGATCATTTGGTACTGATAGTCATTGAGAACATAAGTGAAGAGTACATCTGGATGTGAATCCCAGATCAATCAGGTGGGCATGTAGAAAGGTCTAGGTGGACTTTAGCAATGTGTGTTGAAAAAAAGGCCACTGTCAACCTCCCTCCCCGTCCCCAGGTCCCTGTCTGCCTGCCTTGTGGTGGATTGCCACCTATTTGGTTGGGGTTATGTTTTTTTCTAGGGTTTATGACTATACATTTTTTTGGCGTTTAACTTCAGGCCATGGCTCTGGCACCAGCTATCTGTTCGCCAGGAGTCTGTTCTGGGCTATCCTCCTCGTGATCTTTCCACTATGGCCATCCACTATCAGTGCATGCACTTTTTGTGTCATCATCTCTCCCATTGTATCTGTATGTACTTCGTGCTCATGAGATCTAAACAATACAGTAGAGACAATAGGGGGGCCACTGTGGGACCTGTGGGACACCCGAGCCCTGTGGGACACCCAGCAACTCTAACCCTGTGGGTTCTGTCCTTAGCCACTGTTTGCAACCCATCTTTACATCGCATTTAGTTTTACATTTAAGCTGCTTTGTGTGTATTAGTTTTACATTGTGTCGGGGTAGTGTGTATGGAAGGTAGGCAAGGGTATTGTGGCCCTTTCCAATCTCAAAGCCTCAGGTGACTATTTCGGACTGACTGAAAGTCACTAAAGACAGTGGTCACTAAGTCGAAAAAGTGACCAAAGTTGGTCCTGCAAAGATCCCCCTTCCCCTTGTCCTCTCCAATCCATTATGATCCTATCCAGCTCCATTATGATCCTCTCCATAGCTTTGCAGACTAGTTTTAGCTAAGTTATTGGGGCGTGGGACCCCAGGTGCCGTGAGAGGGGACACCTTGTGAGAGTGACCCCTGGGGACGTACCTGTGCTGTGCCTGAGATTAAACAGCTGCCTTAGTTATTTAATGTAGCACTTTAATTAAACAGCTAGCACACAGCGCGGGTTTATTTCCTCATTTCCCATTGATGCTTTTCACTTAGCTTTAGAGAGAGACCTGCCACCTTGAGATGTGTAGCTTCCTAGAGAGCATTTGGGTAGTGCGCATTGGATATCTCCGGGAGGGGGGGTTTTGCGGCTGTTGGGTGGGGGAGTGTTTGCATTGCATGTTGGGGTTAAGCATGATTTTGTCTGTTTTTGGGTGTTTTTTGTGATTATGAGCAGTTTTTCACCCATCCTCCCATAGAGTTAATGGCAAAAAATTTTTCCTCTGACAGTTGAATCCTGATTTTCTCTTTCTTTTTCTTTCAAAATTGGCAGATTTTATGATTTATGGCCTTATTGATTTTTATTTACTTTTTAGGGTTTTTTTCTTGTTGGATTTTGTTCTTTGTTATTGGTTTGATTTTGTCCTATATTGTAATTTTTGTTTCTGTGGGATTGCTTAGAGACTGGATTTTTGTCCCTTTTGGACCAGATTGGTGCATGTTTGATTGTGATTGCCTGATCCATGTTTTGGTGAGGGATCATCCTGAGGAAGGCATTTGTAAGTGGTGTTCAGTTTGTAGGGGCTTCTGAAGTTTGCTTCTTGAAGGAAGGTTTCCTTTTGACTCACCAGTTTGGTTTTGTTTGGATTGTGGGTGAGTTTATGGGTCTTCACTTCTTTAGTTTGGGATCAGATCTCACCAATGAGATTTCCAGTGAGATTGGGATTCAGTTGTGATCATGTTTGTGACAATGAGATCTCGTATATTTTTTCCTTAGTGTGGAGACAATGAGATTCATGATATTGACCTCAGGTTGGGAACGAAAGGAATAGGTGGGAATTGTAGTTGAAGCTTCCATGGCTCCATGAGGAGTTGAGATAGGAAGTATTGGTGTAGGAGTGTAGTTGGTGAGTAGTGTGTATTCAGTGTAAGGATGGGGTTAAGGGGTTCCAAGATACTGAGGTGTGTGGAGGTAGATTGTGTGGGGCAGAAGTGTTTGATTGGTTGCCTGTGGGCATCTGCCATTTTGGAGGCATTAACCAAGCATGCTTAGTTGCGTGCCATGCTTTAACTGAGATGTGTCCTACAATTTGGTATTCATGAGGGTTTCTATGGAGTGGTCCGGGGTTTCCTTTGGCCATCACATCAAGGAAGCAAAATAAAAACGAGTTTCTAAAACTGTCAAATCATTCAAAAGCTCCAGAAGGTGCCAAGAGTCATGTAAATAAAATCTTGATTTTTGGACAACAGGGTTTAAAATGTTGTCCAACCAAACAGAAATTGGTTCAGTCTTGGAGAAAGCAGCTGACGCAATTGGCATGAAAGGGGATAAACACAATCCTTTTGTAATTTATGTATCCCAAAAAGAACTGCTGATTTAGGATGCTCAACTTGCAAAAACATATAAGTGGAATGGTCCAAACTACCTTGAGAAAACAAGTCAAACAGACAAGAGTAAATATCAGTAAAACACTTCAAGATGAAATCAACTGAAACCAGTTTGTAACAGCTGTCACCCATTACAAGTCCATTATAGCTTGATTATAATCAGCAGTCCTCATAACAACCACCATACCCCCTTTATCAGCCTTTATAACACGCAACTCAGTGTTGTTGGCCAACTGACTCAGTGCGTTTTTTTTTTCACCAAAAGTGAGATTAGAAACTAGCTTGAACTGCTAATTTGTCTCAAAAATCATTCTCACATAGTTGACTGAACATCTGTAACATAGGATTCAGGGGTGGATTAAATGTACTAAATGGTCTCTAACATTTGCCATTGATAGCATCTTTGGGAACTTCCTGCAAAAGATACCTAAAGTTAAGCTTTCTTAAATAAAGCTTAAAATCAATAATCAATTTGGTGAGATCAACAAAATTTGCAGAAATAAAAGAGAACCCACATTTTAAAACAGAAATTGTATCATCGGAAAGGGGAACATTACTCAAACTTAAAACTTTAATCTGAAAAGTTAATTCTTTCTCCTGTTTTTCCTTTTCCCCATAAATTTTATTTCTTATAGGTTCATAGGTGTGTTGTAGGCTAATGGCCCTGGAGCCTTTACAAGTCTAGCCAATGGGATTACCCTGACATCGTGCCACCCGACATTAGTTACCAGTGTCTCTGTCGAGTAGAGCCACTGGAGTGATCCCAGGGTGAATTTTCTATTTCATATCCACTCATCAAGATTTCTCTTGAAGAGGGCCAGTGAGGTGCTCTGTTTGATATGTATGGGAAGTATATTCCATAGCATGAGCAGTCTCTGGATTATGAAGATGTCCCTCCAGCATGTTTTGTTGATTGTGGTAATGAGGTTGAGGTCTCGGGAGCATGTGGTGCGGAGGGATTAGGATTTGTTTAGATGTAGCATTTCTAACAGAGCTGGGTCAGACATGGCTTTGTAAGTCAAGCAGAGATCACCTCTAAGTAGGTGTTATGAGACAGAGTATAGTTGGAGTTTTTTGAGTCTGTCCATATAAGACAACTATTTAAGGCCTAGGATCATCTTTGTGAGGTACTGTTGTGGCCACTCCAGTTGATGCAGGTGTCTAGTGAGGTACATGCCAGATGGGGCATTGTACTTGATAATTGGCCTAATGAGGGAAGAGTAGAGGGAGACAATGACTTCTTTCTTCCTGAAAGCAAAACCCTTAGCAATGAGATGTGCCATATAGAAGGACTTTCTAACCACAGTGGCAATGTGGTGGTCAAAAGAGAGGTTGAGATCAACTTGTGTTCCCAGATCTCTTATAACGCCTTCTGTATTCATTGGACTACCATTGATGTGGTAATTCATGGGAAATTAGTTTTTCCCAAAGGGGATGACGACACATTTTTTGGCATTGAGCTTAAGGCCATGGTTGTGACACCAGTCGTTGGTCTCAGTGAGGATGTCAACATCACTTGGGGAGTTAATAATAGCTCCCAACTTGCAATCGTTTGTGAACGTTGTCAGTCAGAATCTCTTCTTGTTGGCCTGGACTTCAGAGAAGTAGATACCAAACAGGAGAGGACCCAGGACCAAACCCTGTGGGATTCCACTCATGACTGGTCGTCAGTCTGACTTAGAGTCAGCTACTTTCGCACTTCAGGTTCTATCTGTGAGCCAGTTTGCAACCCACCTAGTGATATAGGGGTTGATGCCTAGCTTAGTGAGTTTTTCTATGATTCCAGAGTGGGGAATTATATCAAAGGCCTTGGCCAGATCAAGGTAGGCTGTATGAGCCACCTTATCCTCATCCACAGCTGTGGTGACTGACTCAAAGAAGTCAACCAGGTTGAGCAGTAATGATCTACCCTTCACATAACCAAATTGTGTGAGATCCAGAGTTTGGATATTCCCTGTATCCTTGTTTATTAGGTCCATGATGATGTGTTCCATAGCTTTGCATATCAGACTCATCAGGCTAATGGGGCGATAGTTCCCAGGGTCTGTGGTCACTCCTCCTTTGTGGAGAGAGATGACTGTAGCAGTGTGCCATTCAATAGGGATAAAGCCTGAGTTGAGGCTGTGATTGAACAGGGCACACAGGTGTGGTGCCAGTTCACTCTGTAGTTCATGTAGAACACAGCCAGGGATAGTGTCATGTCCCATAAAAGCTGTATTTTTGGCATTGGACAGTGCTGTTTTAACCTGTGCAACAGTAATACTGGGTGCCTGGAAATCTACTGATATTGTGATTGGTCCTTTGGAGGGGGAGGGGTAAAGCTGGCAATGAATCTGTTGGCCAGTATATTGGCAATATCTGTTGGCTTGGTATAAGAGGCAGCATTGTGCAGTAGCTCAGACCAAATTTGGGTATTGCCGTGGAGATTCTTTACATAACTATAGTAGGCCTTGTGGTTGTCTTTACTGCCTGCTGCAATTCTGTTTTCATAGCTAGCTTTAGAGGATTTGATGAGGGATCTCAACTTTCTGTTGAGGCAGATAAGGGAGTTTTTTCCAGTCTTGGGAGTTCACTTTATTCCACATTAGTTTCTTCCTTCTGTTGTAGAGTTTGTTAATGGCAAGGGCCACCAGATTGGCTTCCTTTTTTTGGAGGAGAGCGTCTTGGTTCTATTGGGTATGGTGTACATGTTTCTGATGAAGTTCTATGTTTGTATTAAAATAGAAATAAAGCACCTAAGATTGTCTGGTTCGCTTTGTCTTTTGGTGCCATTTTATTTTGTTTTTTGCAGTTTTGCGTGTCGGTGGTGATGTGAGTTACAAGTTGGTTAGCACATGTGTTATTTGGTAATGTATCTCATACTGCAGCAGCAAGATAAAGACAGATAGGACATAAAATGTGCAGTGAACATTGTGAAGTATGTCAGAAAAGCATGACAGCAATATGGAATGTGTGCACAATTGTGCCTAGACTGTAAATAGTTGGATATAGGAAAAAATATGTTGGCAACATTACAAAAGATCACATAGACAATACCTACTGTCTTGTAGGACCACCCTGATGGGGTCCAGCATCGTAAAAGACCAATTTCGCTGAAGAAGTCATGCATCACCCGTGTTATGTCCTAAAAGAAGTTGCCCATCAGGTCCCTCATCTGTATCTGCAAGCATCTGTAACTACATCCCAGATCTGGTCCTGAAAAATCATCTTCCTAGTGTGGGGGTGAACATCTTCTATGAACAATGGCACAGGAGCAATGGCACATGCAGGTCCTGGCTTGTTGCCGTCATCATCTTTCATGTCATGGTTAGAGTCCTGGTCCTCAAAGTCCATGTCAGCTGGCAGTGATCTGGAACATAATCATCTGTGCCCGATTGGTAAGTTGGCATGATTCCCACCCTCTGTCAAAGTTCAGCACAGAAAAAAAAACATTATACATACATAATATGCATTAACCAAATATTGATGATTAAATAACATGTCATACAAACGTACACAATCTACATATGAAAACCATAATGTATGTGACATGACACTACAATATGACCTTATCCAACTCTAACACTGTACATGATGTAAGGCATGGATTCAATCCATACTATTGTACAAATTGTGGATAACATACATCACACTTATACGGCAAACATGTCTGTAATAAAGCACAATCAGATGCGCACCTACATAATTGTAAAGAGAGTACATGATATATAATTAACATCATCAAAACATATGAGACAGGACATGTGAAATGTTTGCTCAAGGTATATGACAATGGATGTAGTTTGTTTCATTAAAAGCTCATTTCACTGAATTTGAATTCACCCTGACCAAATCGCTGAAAGCTCAGATTACTGAAAACTTATTTCACTGAATCTCATTTCACTGAAGTGAAATTCTGGTACTGTGTAGAGTACTGTAAGGCAAGTAAAAGGTATATGCCCTTTTCCCCACTGTAGTGTGATCCTAGAGTTAGTATACATAGATAGGGGGATGTGATGAGCACAATTATCACTATTGTAATTTCATCTGTGCCTTTCATGATTACTGTGTTCTTGCTCACGTGCATAAGATACTTGCATTCTGCACATCATCCTCACCCATCCAATATGTTTCTGTCTTATTTGCTGTGTGTTACACCTCAGGTGGAATGTTATATGATGCCTGGCATAAACTTAATGATGGTTTATGTATATCTGTCTTTTGACATGACAGTGCCATGTCAACCCACACCTTTGGCAGTGGAGTCACAGGAAGACATGTCAGGAAGGTTTTAGTATTTGTATTGATCTCATCTGTCACATTTGCTTGATATGTAGTTTACATGGCATATCTCTGTTTTTATAGGTTCCCTGAACCACCCACAGCCACAGTGTCCTGGTAAGTCCATATCATCATTAGCATTGTATTAATATAGTTGTTCCAGATTTCAGTAATATGCTGCACCATTTGATTTCTGTGAAGATGTGTGATATCTGCCATCTGTCTCTTTTTGTAGCACTTCCATTACCCATCTCCTCCAGTAGCCCATCCACTGATCCTGAGGTTGAATGTGACTTGTCTTATTATGATACTATGGCCCATGGCACACAGGCTACTGCACTGGGTTCATTGTCTGATCCAGAAAGGGACAGCCTTGGGATTCATGGTGAGACTCTGAAATCCATGACTCAGGACACCCACTCCTCCTACCTGGACCTAGTTGACTCCATCAAGGTATCCCCTAACACCCTGATCCTTGGTGACTTCAACTACCCCACCATAGACTGGGTGAACTATTCCTGCACTAATGCACTCACCCAACAATTCCTTGACTTCATCAGTTCTAACACACTAGACCAGCTCATCTTATCACCCACAAGGGAAGATAAAATTCTGGACTTGGTTCTCACCAACATGGGTGACCACTGCACCACTCCCATAGTATGTTCTTCCCTGGTGAGATCAGATCATTGGTCTGTCTCATTCACATTTCCCTCCCACCCAACTCTCTCTCCCCCCAGCCATAACAAGGCTAAAAAACTTCTCAGAAGCTGACTACAATCTCCTAAGGGAGGGTATCAGTAGCTTCACACCACCATTCCCCCTCAGAGGATGCCGACAACTACTCTGAACAGTACGCCAATAAGAACAGAACTAAAACCTGTTCAACAAGGAAACACAAACCTGTTTGGTGGACATCTTCTGTCAACAGGCTTTAGAACAAAAGGAAGAAACTGTTGTAAAAAGGAACAAATTCTAAATTGGAAAAACTCCCTCCTCAGCCTCAGCAAGCAAATTAAATCACTAGTGAAAACCTCCAGTGCCAATTATGAATTGAAACTAGCCTCTGAAACAAAAGGAAACTACAAAGCCATCTTCAGTTGCAAGAACTAGCTTCACCATTGAGCACCATATTCAACCACAGCCTAACTACAGGCCCCATTCCAGAAGAGTGGAGAACTGCCATTGTCATCCCCTTGCACAATGGTGGTGCCACTACTGACCCGAGAAACTATTGCCCCATTAGCTTGACAAGCCTGATCTGTAAAGCCATGAAGCGTATTATTATGGATCTCATAAACAAGGACATAGGCAATTTCCAAGCACTTGACCCCACCCAGTTCGAATACTTCAGGCGCAGATCTTGCCTGTTGAAGCTGGTTGACTTTTTTGAGACTGTCACCTAGTTGAGGGAAAGTCAGTACATACAGCTTACCTTGACTTGGCCAATGCCTTTGACACAATCCACCACTCAGGCATCATTGAAAAGCTAACACAACTTGCCGTAAATCCCTATCTCATCAGGTGGGTGGCCAACTGGCTCACCGATAGAACCCACAAGGTCAAAATAGGCACTGTGACCACTGACAGCAGACCTGTCACTAGTGGTGTTCCCCTACAGATCTGTCCGGGGACCCCTACTGTTTGGCATCTACTTCACAGGCATGCAAGCAAAGACAAAGGGCCAGTGGATGACCAAGTTTGTGGATGACTGTAAGTTGGGTGCTGTCATTGACTCCCCAAATGATGTTAACATACTGAAAGATGGTCTCACAGCAACGAATGACTAGTGCCAAAGTCATGGCCTTAAGTTAAATGCAAAAAAATGTGTTATCATACCATTTGGCAAAAACACCGACCCTACTGATAACCACATCAACAGCAACCCCTTAAGCACACAAGCTGTGGTGAGAGACCTGAGTAGTCAGGTTGACAACAGTCTCACATTCGACCATCGTGTAGTGGCAGTGGTCAGAAAAGCCTTTTACTTGATTCAATTCATAAGTAAAAGGATTGCATCCAGAAAAAAGGAGGTTATTACCTCTCTGAACTCTGCCCTCATTAGGCCTATAATTGAGTATAATGCCCCTTTTGCTATGTACCTCTTCAAACACCTGCACCAACTGGAAAGGACACAGAAATAACTCACAAAGAAAATCCATGGTCTTCAACACCTGTTCTATGTGGACAGGCACAAATCACTATTGCTCTACTCGGTATTGTAGAGATTGCTCAGAGCTGATCTGTGTCACAAGCCAATATCGGACTCTGCCCTACTAGAGATGTTCTATATCTGTAAGTCTAACTCCTCATGCATTACCTGCTCAAAAGGCCTATATCTAACCTGCTGGAGAGACAGGTTTGTCTCTCAGAGGTTGCCCAGTCTCTGAAATAGACATCCCATACATGTCAAACAGAGTACCTTGCTGACCCTCTTCAAGTACAACCTTGAAGAGTAGATGGGAAACCACAAATCTGTCCCAGGGGTTCCACCTTTGTCCCTCATTGACAAGGGTGACAGGTGCTGACTGAGGTTTCTTTTTTTGGGATAAACTCTTGGGTAGGCTTGTAAGGGCACCAGGGCCATTAGACTAGTAACTTCCTATGATCCTATGATCCTATGATCTCATGATCCTATGACATGGAGAATACTGTGGCTGGACATTATGATGATATGAGGACATCAGATAATGGACTTGATGATGACCATGACCCATTGTCCCATGTAGAGCCTGGCAATGAAGACTCTTCCTATGATGGACCGATGTGGGAGTGTAGCTGATATGCATGGATGTGTGTCACAAGGTGTCCACCTACTATTATAGGCACATGAACTTTCACAGTGATGTCATGGTTCTGACCTGCATTCACTTGCCTGTACCATAGATCATGTAGTACAGCAGCTACATGTGATGAAGGTCAGGAGAGCAAAAATGGAGAAGTCATGGCAGCGCTGGCTGCACAGCATGACAGTGTGTTACCTGTTGAATGTTCTGTTGAAAGCCTTGTTATATCAATTCTAGAGCAATGCTTTAGTACTAACCAGGTGTTATGTGCCCTAACTATATTAAGCAGATTACCTGCAGTGAGGAAAGGCAGAACCCCTCTCATTAAACCCATACATGGCTCTCAGACATCAAAATCTCTGCTGCAATGAGCATGCACATCTGCTGGTCAGTCCAGTTTGAGCCTAGCAGTCATGTCCAGACAGATATATTGCAGTATTGCTTCTACCCACACTGTGTCCCAAAATGCTAGTGCCCACCATGTCCAGCTCCATGGTACAGCACAATGGGCCAAGTGTTTCTGGATGTGGCAAAGGCAGCCAGGACCACAGTGTGAGCAGTCAGCATGGGCACCCTCAACTGTGTTAGAGTAACACTGACAGTTACCCCACTGTGCATACTGTTGTGTCATTCTGACCCTGTAGCAATGATGATCACTGTGCTGAATCCTGGCTAATTAATCTGTAGGTGTTATTAAAAATATCTGATGCCACAGGATTTTCTGATAATTTAACTGACCTAGCTGACTAGCTTCAAGTTGTGCTATGGAGTACTTATTAGTCAGTGGCACATGTTATTACAGACATTGATAACAGTAATGCTGTATGTGATGTAATGCTTCTATGTTTGCCTCACTTGCTAGTTAGCATATAGCACATATTTATATGATTAACAGCATGCTGTCTTTGTCATCTAGTATTGATTTCTACATTACACATTTCCTTGTTGTCTGCCATTCCCGCAGGCACAAGTATGCATCCATCTATCCATCCACAACCCCTTTTTTACATTTTTGCACATAGAGCTAGGGTGTTATTTCAACAGTGACAATCATCTAGAGTCAAAGTTTACACCGCCAGGTGGCTAGCCCTGCAGTGGTCACAAGTATGCATACTTGTGGTAAATATGTCATTTTACTATAGTACTGCACATGTCTCACCCTCAGCACTCTCTGCACTTCTGGGGACCTGCTTCTAATTTCATTTCCTATGCTGACATGTGAACCTTTAAATATCTTACTGATTCCACACACACACACACACACACACACACACACACACACACACACACACACACACACACACATATATATATATATATATATATATATATATATATATATATATATATATATATATATACACACACACACACACACACACACACACATATGTTGCTGTATTCCCAACCTAGATGTATGTTCCATGTCTATTGTGTAGTCACTGTCATTAATTCTCTGAATCTTTGAACATATTATTACTTGTAACAGTGTCATGTTGCAGCGGTAACCTGTGTATTGAAGCATTGCCTTCTGTGTGACACTACATATCAGGCATGGGATATAATGCTTCTTTGTGTTTATTTTCTTTTTGGCCAGTGTTTGGGATGTCTGCAATTATCCATGCTGCTGTAAGCATTTCACTGTGTTGTTACACCTGTTAAACATCACACAATGCTGTGTGTGATGCATCAGCATTAGTGTGCGGCCCCTGTTTTGAGGTATGTTTGTGGTGATACATTCCCATAAACCTCATGGGCCTACATTTCTTGTGTTATTGACTGTTTTACTGATAACCACCCATGCTAGTTAACTGTATGTTGATATCCTACCTGTCCAATGACACCTTTTGTTGTGCATACCTCCTGCATCTCACACATTTGCCTGTGTTTTCCTCTTTGATGATGTACCTTACAGAAAGACTTCCTGCATTGATGTTATTTCTGTGTACATCCAGATGTTCATAGGTTCATAGGTTCATAGATTAATACTAGACTAACTGCCCTTGTGGGCCATTTTAAGCCTAGCGATTTACATCATGTGAGAATTAAACCCTGTACTTTGTATCTGTAAGGTAAGCACCTTAACCATTATGCCAACCACCTGCGCCTGTTTCCCTTGTTGAGTACTGTGCTATGCAAGATGTTTAATGTGGACAGCTAATGGTCTCTTTCCATTAGTACTGCTCTCTGCTGCTCTTGTGGGGCAACAAGTGAACATCACTGTTAGTCTGCATACATTTTATGTGTGGCATATCATGACTCAAAGGTCTCTCAGACTCTGTTGTGTTGTCTGAGCTCAGACATATGGTCACATCCTCAATTGTCCACACTTATTTCTCCTCATCCCTGTGTCCTCCTGGTCATCCTGTGACAGATCCTGGTCATCCTGTGACAGATCTGATATGTCTCCATCAGACATCTAGGATTCTTGTGGTAGGTCACCCACACCTGCAGCTGGCAAGCCATCATGATTTTGCTGTTATCATGTTGTGTAGTATGGCACACACAGTAACAACCTGTGATACCTTTTCTTGTGTGTATTGTAGTGCACCCCCAATGCATTTAGACATCTGAATCTGGCTTTCAGCATGCCAAACACTTGCTCGGTGGTGTTTCATGTCATGGTGTGTGCTCTGTTTATTTGGCATGGGTTGTCGGGGCTCTGTGTGGCATCATTAGCCAAGGCTCTAATGGATAACAACCGTCTCCTGCTTGTGTGAAGGAGATAACGCATATGTTGTCCTCATGCTTAATGTTTTCAGGTCTAGATTCTACTTAAATCATACCTGTGGTCCTGTACTTACCAAGCTGTAGTCCCTCAGGGCTTTCAACATGTTGACCAGTGGCCTTCAGACTGCTTTCTCTCCATATTGCAGCATCATGTAGACTACAGGGGTGTATTGCCATAATATTAGTAATAAGACCATCTGCTGAGCACACCACCTGACAACTGAGTGATAGCCATTCCTTTCTATTGATGTACTTTTCAGCATCAAGTACATCTGGGGTTTTAATTGAGATGCGGGTGCAATTGATTGCACTGAGGGCATGAGGAAAGTTGTCTATGGCCCAGAGCTGTTGCATGACAGTTCTGCACTCCATGACTGTTGTTGCAAAGTGGATGAACACATCGCTGCCAGGAAATGAGAGAGGATGCAACTGGCAGCTCTCTGGGACACTCTTACAGCATCTCCCATATGCTATTGAAATATCCCAAAGGCCAGTATACCTAGACTCAGGTACGCTTTTGTTTCTGTTGGTATTGGATTACCCTGCAGATTACAAGCATATGAATGGAGTACACATGTTCTGCACACAGCTTGTACCAGCTGTCTGTCTAACATGTATCTATCTATTATTTCCTGGTCAGAGAGCTGGCTTAAGTGTAGCCTGGCTTGGTGCCTAGATGGCTGCCTTCTGGGATGTATTTGCAGATTATACTTTAGTATGGTTTGCAGTACTTCAGCCTGCTGTAGTGCATTAAATGCCTGTTGCATGTTTTTTTTTTAAGTAATGTTGCTGGATTCTGCAGGATTCTGTAGGAATATGTGTAGTATAGAGGTGTTAAAATAAAATACATATGGCCTACATCATGTGTTTTTGGTAGGTTGTTGGTGAAGTACTCTGTTGCATTTCTATTGCGGGTCTATATTAGAACATCAAAGTTTCACAACTTTGAATGTTCTAATATCGATTCCTATTCAGTGAACGCTAAAAATAGCAAAGCTGAGGAACACTGAATTTCTTCCTAGGGAAGGAATTCGGTTGGCCGTTCCTGTGGCTTTGTATGTTCAGCACTGGGGTGGAAAGTTACGGGTCGGATCAGGTAAGTGTGTGATTGTGTGGACGACAGGGTTAGGGCGTGGGGTAGGTGAGTTAGGGTTAGGGCGCAGGTGAGGTGAGTGTGCGATAGTGACATATCTTAGGGTTAGGGTTTGGGTTAAGGCTAGTGGTGTGTGTGCAGTTTAGTGTAGGCTTAGATGTAGGATTTTAGGTGTATGTGTGTGGATTGCTGTTTGTTTGGTGTGTTTGTGTTGTGTGTATGTGTGTCAGAACAGCAATTTTTTTTCCCTTGGAAAAAAATCGCTGTTTTGCATGTTCGATGTTGTCAGCATTCGCTGAATAGGGGTCAATATTAAAACATTCAACGTTTTAAAAAGTCGATGTTCTAATATAGACCCTTCTGTTGCATCGGCAGACCCATTGTGTGGAATCTGGTGGCCATGCCATGAGTCTGTAATTATCTACAGTGAATAGATAATCACTCACTCTTGTTTTACTGTACATTATTGAATCATATCTGCCACTGGTGTACTGGCATGTTCCTTTGGCATGCTGCACTATCTGCAACTTTCTTTTGAAAACCAGCCTAATGTGTTTAAATCTAATTTGCTCTTAGAAGCAAGGCTTGCATTTGCAGCTTAAAGCATCCAGTTTAATTTCCAGAAAAGTTCACAAAATGGCAGAGGAAGGAAACAAGGAAGAAAGAACTAGAACAAACTCATTTAGGCGAGAGAAATGAAGTAACTGAATGAGAATTAATTAATTAAGTTTGGAGAACTGGACCATGACTTTAGCTCTGATGTAAATCAGTTTGATACAAAACAAGAAAGTAGAAACAAAGTAATTTAGGTGAGAAAAAGCAGCTGAGGGAGAAGTAATTAAATTTGGTGAAGTGGAGCATGAACGAGAGTAAGACAATAGATCTAATGTAAATCGGTTGGCTATAAAAGAGAAGAGCAAGTTGATGTAAGGGTCAGAGCTAAATCCTGGCAATAAAATACAGCACAGAGAAATATTACTTCCTAACAGATGTAACAGAATTAGATAAAAGATTCACAAGGCAAGAAAAGGACCTGAAAAGAGAAAAAGAAAAAGAAGGGAAGCAGCAGAAAATAAATTCGATTGCAGAGTTGAAGAGAGTATGTTTTAGTATTACAAACAAACACAGACTTAAATGTCAGATGGAAAAATCAGATGAAAGAATCACAAGAAACCTAAAAAAAGAAAGAAAAAAGAAAACAAAGTCAATAATAAACAAAATAATACTCTGGCTAAATAATTAAAAGAGCTGAAATGGAGTATTCAACATTTTCTTTAAAACAAGATTTACCAAGAATACACAAATTCAAGCCTTAGAAGCAGGTTTATAGGAGAATGATGGCCTGGCAGTTAGTGCGAAGGATGAAGTTTGTGATCTCTTAAACAGCTGTAGCACTGTACTTCATGGTTTTAGGCCCTCTCTCTCCTTTTGCTTATTGTGTGACTCTGAGCAGGTCAATGCTGAGCCTGGAAAAGGTATATGTCCATCAGTGCACAAGTTAACAAATACAGATAAACAAATGCAAGAGCAAGGATTTACGGATGAGATTATAATTACAACCAAATTAAAAGACATTATATCAACATCTCTTAGACTGTGATCCTGAGAAAGGAACACAAAATAATGAATATTTATACTCACTAAATAAATATTAATGGAAAAGAATTGTTCGGTAAAATAGCATCCTTTTAAAACACTTAATAATCATCATTATAACTGCAGGACATGAATAGTTCGGTAAACACTCTTTCAGGTCATTTGGCAAAATGTTAGTATGATTGATTCTTCTAGGCCAGATTCTGAAATAACTTGCCAAGCATTTACACTACTCCCCATTTTGTAACTTTTGCTCTGGAGGTCCTCAAGTCATACAGGCTACTGAGGACATATGAATTTAATACTCCCAAATACACTTTTCCCATTTTCAGACTAGAACTCTATCTCATTAATACACAACACATTTTTACATTGGCATTATTAGTAATGTAAAAAAATGTTAAGCAGCAGAGTACAGCATTGAAGACAAAGGGCTGTCTGCTGCAGCACCTGTTCATAGGTTCATAGGTTGATACTAGGCTATCAGCCCTAGGACCTATACAAGCCTAGCCATAACAATTCCCTGGATATTTCTTCCCACAATATTTACTTCCCTGGACCCCTGTCTAGCAGGGCGACTGATGTGATCCCCGGGGTGAATTTTCTATCTTCCATCCAATCGTCAAAGTTCCTTTTGAAGATGGACAATGAGGCGCTCTGCTTGACATGTATGGGCAGTCTATTCCAAAGTATGGGGAGTCTCTGAGTTAGGAACCTATCCCTCCAGCATGTTTTGTTCATTGCAATGACAAGGTTTAGATCCCTGGAGTGTCCGACTTTGAGGGATTGGGATTTCTTTAAGTGGAGTTTGTCCAACAGCTTAGGGTTTGACATGGCCTTGTATGTTAACCAGAGATTGCCTCTGAGTAGACGATATGCCACAGAGTATAGCTGGAGTTTTTTTAGATGGTCAGCATAGGGCATCTGCTTTAGGCCTGTGATTCTTTTAGCGAGGTATTTCTCTGGCCTTTCCAGCTGTTGCAGATGTCTTGTAAGGTACATACCAAACGGGGAGTTGTACTCTATAATGGGTCTAATGAGGGATGAGTAAAGTGGGACAATGACCTCCTTTTTTCTGTATGAAAAGCCCTTAGTGATGAGGTGTGCCACATAGAAGGATTTCCTGACTGATGTGGTGATGTGGTTATCGAAGATGAGACCACTGTCCACCTGTGTCCCTAAGTCTCTCATCACACTTTCGGTGTTTAGTGTACTGCCACCTATGTGGTAATTCATGGGTACATGTTTTCATCCCAAAGGGGATAACTATACATTTCTTGGAATTAAGCTTGAACCCATGGCTCTAGGACCAAGCATCTGTTTCTGTAAGGTCCTTTTGTAGAATATCCACATCATTTGGGGATTCAATAATGGCTCCCAGTTTGCAGTCATCTGTGAACTTTGCTAGCCAGAGTCCCTTAGTGTGGGCCTGTACTTCAGAGACGTAGATGCCAAACAAGAGCAGTCCCAGGACTGAACCCTGAGGTGCTCCACTTGTCACTTGTCTGGAGCTGGATTTGGAGTCATCTACTTTTACAGTCAGGGCTCTATCAGCAAGCCAGTTGGCAACCCATTGAGTGATGTAGGGAATTCATGCCCAGTTTAGTAAGTTTATCTATGATTCCAGAGTGGGGGATGGTGTTGAAGGCCTTGGTGAGGTCCAGATAGGCTGTGTGGACCACCTTACCCTCATCCACAGCTCTGAAAACTGATTCAAAGAAGTCAATCAGGTTCGGGAGACAAGATTGGCCCTTCACAAACTCAAACTGGGTGGGGTCCAGTGTTTGAAGGTTGCCAATGTCTTTGTTTATAAGATCCATAATAATGCGTTCCATGCCCTTGCAGATCTGGCTCATCAGACTGATAGGATGGTAGTTCCCAGGATCCAAGCTGGATCCCCCCTTGTGGAGTGGGATAACTGTAGCTGTGCGCCACTCAGTGGGCACAAAGCCTGAGGTGAGGCTATGATTAAACATGACACTTAGGTGAGGTGCCAATTCATTTTGTAGTTCATGTAGTACACAGCCTGGGATGTCATCTGGTCTCGTGGATGCTGTATTCTTAGCTTTGGAGAGTGTAGTTTCTACCTGTGTGGCCGTGATTACCAGAACTTGGCAATCTTTTGGCATTGAGATGGGCCCTTTAGGGGGTGAGAGGAGGGTGAAGTTGGCAATAAATCGATCTGCCAGGATATTGGAAATATCCTTGGCATCAGTATATTTAATGCCATTCTGATGTAGCTCAGAGCAGATCTGAGGATTGCCATTTAGATTCTTGACATAACTATAGAATGCCTTGTGGTTGTCTTTGGAATCTTTGGCAATTTTATTTTTGTAACTAGTTTGGAGGATTTTATGAGGGATCTCATCTTCTTACTGAGGCTGGTAAGGGAGTTTTTTGCATCCTGGGATTTTCCTCTTTTCTGCAACAGTTTCTTCCTTTTGTTGTATAGTTTGTTTATGGCAGGGGACTACCAGATTTGGATTCTTTTTTATGGAAGAGAGTGTCTTGGTTCTATTTGGGATGGCACAATTCATGCACGAGTGGATGTGCTTGTACAGTGCCTTAGTGTAGGATTCAGCAGTCGAACTTTCAGCTTCCGTTTGCATGGGTGTCATGAAGTTTGTCACTTCTGACTTGAGTAGCATGAAGTTGGCTTTGGAGAAATTTTTTATGGAGGTTTCCTTACTGGGGGATGAGGGTGGGATGTGGATGTCAAGGGTGATTTGCTTATGGTCAGACCTGACCAATGAAGGAATGACCACTGTTGTGGAGCATCTATCTCCCATGTTGGTAATGACCAGGTCTAGGATATTAGACCCCCTGGTGGGACAATGGATCAGTTGATCCAGGACGTTGGAATTTATGAATTCCAAGAACCGTTGGTTCTACCTGTTTAACATATTTGATACTGTAAACATTATATGGGGTGTTAGCTCTATTGTGTACAGTAGCTGGTCCAACAAACATTACAAAATGATTGGAGGCAGAGAGGGACTTGGAGAGGGTTATCAGGCAAGGACTGCACAAATGCGTAGTAGTGTACTGTTTGAGCTATTTACTTACTTTACTTACAAAAGAGACAGCTGAAAACCACATTATTTTTTAAATGTTTGAACAATCACTTGTTAGCACAGAACCGCAACACATCCTTCTTCCCTGCAGCACTGGTATCTACAGTACATGTAGGACAAGAGTTTTTACTTGCTCTGCATGCACTATCATGTTAGACTTGCAAGTAAAGCTTTAGGAATTGTCAGTTCTCCCTGAATGTTAGAGCTGGTAAGTTGGCAGCCTAAATGCCTGCAGTACACTTTTCTATACACAGGTGGAGCTGTGGAGGTAGAAGGCATTTGGCAAACTCTGTGGTTATGTAGCAGTCTAAGCAGTTGCCGCATAACTGTATTAATCAGAAACTAGGTTCATTAACAGAGTATTAGTGAATCTCATCATCTGTTCTGGGCATAGTGGGTATATTACATAACTCTAGCACTTGGTATTAGGTAATATAGAGTGTATTCAACCCTAGGCACAGTGGTGCAGCAGTTGCATTGTCACCGCCCAACAAGAGGTTCTCTGGTTTGATTCTCAGCTGGAGTGCCTTCTGTGCAGAATCTGCATGTCCTCCCTGTGTTTGTGTGGGTTTCCTCTGGGTGCTCTGGTTTCCTCTCATGTTACAAAGACATCCATCTGGAGTGTTTCTCCCTGGGCCTCTGTTGAAATTTGGCTTCATTCTAAGTCGAACTTTTCTGGTTAGCAAATGTTAAATAAATAAATAAACAGTGTGATGTCATACTATGGTGGTTTTGAAATGTACTATTAGGGTAGTGTTGCAAGTTGGAGTTGGGGTTGACCTCTTTATAAATTACAAATATGATATAGTTGTTTGGTATATGTAAAGTATGCTAATGTAGGCTATGTTTAATAAACAGACAAAGAAACAAATAAACTGGCAGGCAGATATGGCATGAAATACTTAATACAAACTAAAATAACAAAACTTAAAATAACAAGAGGTGAGCATTTTCATACCAAACTAGGTATTTCATCAGATCTATCTTCAACCACTCTGACCATCCTTAAATACATCAAAGTTAAGGTCACGTGACTTAAGTAATGGCTTAATTGGAATGCAATCATTAAACCCTTTACCATTTGTTACCTGCAAGATAGTAATCCATTTTATTTCAAAGCATTCAGTATAGGTCTTAGCATCACCTCCCCTCAAACCAGGCTTAAAAATTTCTAAGACCATAAATTTAAACCAGTGGCCACTACCTGTGCATTTCACATGTTTAAATACAGCATTCGTCTTATTACATCTATTGATAGCATATAGATGCACTCTAATTCTGTCTCTTAAACATACTTCACAACATGCACAGTAGACTAAATTACAGCTACTACAATTAGCATATAAATCAATCCTGTAAATGCGTTCAGTATCTGGATGCATGAATTGGTCATCTGTTTTTACGTACTTACATACATTACAGTGATGAGAAGGGTAAGTGCCAGTCTTGCATAAATTATCACCAATGCTGGTACATGTAAAAGATTTATAGCATAACAATTTCTTAAGGGGCGGGCAATTCTTAAAACAAAAGGACGTTCTAAGGGGACAATTTTTTAGGGCAGCACATCTTCATACAAGACATAGTGATATGTATGAATCCTTTAACAGTTTGACCTTTAATTCTTTAAATATAGGCTATAGTAATACTGAGATCTCTATGGCACAGAATGATACTATTTTGTTGAGAGATCGCCGCACAAAGCCATTTTTTGAGACTCAGACTGGGTACAGCAGTGCTGAAGCTTGTAGAACAGGTCACCTGATACGGATGAACCTTACTTACTTCATTTACATCAGTTTTATTTGTAATATAATTAAGAAGCATTGAACCAGGAGATAGAATTAGACAGCATCTATATGCTATCAATAGATGGGATGAGAAGAATGCCCTGTTTAAATGTGTGAAATGTACAGGTAATGACGACTGGTTTAAATGTATGGCCTTAGAAATTTTTAAGCCTAGTTTGAAGGGAGGTGATGTTAAGACCTATATTGAATGCCTTGAAATCATATGGATTACTATCTTGCAGGCAACAAATGGTAAAGGGTTTAATGATTGCATTCCAATTAAGCCATTACTTAAGTCACGTGACCTTAACATTGATGTATTTAAGGATGGTCAGAGTGGTTGAAGATAGATCTGATGAAATACCTAGTTTGGTATGAAAGTGCTCATCTCTTGTTATTTTAAGTTTTGTTATTTTAGTTTGTATTAAACGTTTTATGCCATATCTGCCTGCCACTTTATTTGTTTCTTTGTCCATATTTTGTTTCATTATGCGCTCCATATAAATATATGTTTTATACATATTGCATGTTACTGCCTGATAAGACAGAATAATATAGCATCAGAATAAAAAAGAAAAGAGGTTCTTATCTTGGCAATGCAAACAAAAAGTTCAGTTTGAAGTGGGAAAATACATCGGATTGAAAAAAACTTAAATAATGAAGTTATCATACTGAAATTAATACTGTTATATTACTGTAAATTTGCCATACCAGAAATGTACACAGCATGGTCCAGAGGTGGGAAAAGCATTAAAACAATCAAAAAAATGATTATCAGGGAAGCTGTGAAAAAATACAAAACATGAAAAAACAAAATGAATTGCTGAGGAAATGGAATGTCTACTCTATAAAAAGCAGTGAAAATATGTTTTCATGAAATATGTATTTTTAATAATCTATTAATGTGACGTGTGTGAAAAACATCACAGTATATAATGAGTGAAAGAACAGATCAGATAGGGCATGCCATTTAAGAGGGTGAGGTGTAAGAGATGAATGCATTTAAGAAGACAATTAAGGAGGTGCCTGGAAAGAGAAAATACAAGGAAATTGGTTAGAGAGAGAAAATATAGTATACAAGATGGAAAGGGCATTTAAAGTTGGTGGGAGACAGGAGATGCTAGTGTGGAAAACTTATAAAGATCAGTCAGGGAAAATGGTAGTGAAGTGGGAAGGAGCCGATGCAAGGAGTTAGGAGGTCTTAACATATACATGAGCATGAACAAAGCCAAGATTCCATAAAATATCTTTTGAATTGCATTTTAAAAGGATTTAAGGTTAGATACTTATTTTAGGGCACGAGGGATGGAATTCCATTTTATACAGTCAAATGGAGAATAAAGAGAGTCTCCCGCTGAGGTATTTGATTTGGTTATGTGGAGCAGTGGTTTATCAGTCAAGTGAACTGGTCTGTTAGGAGAACAGAACTGTAGAATGTTGCTTAGAATAGGGCATTGTTCTGGTGTATAAAAAGATTTGGGGTGCTAATTGTGAGATAGTTAGGAAATGAGGTATTTCTAGCCAGTAAAGTTCCCTAAGAGCTAGACAGTGATGGGTTTTGTCTTACATATCGGTTGCAAATGTAGCAATTTTATTATGGCAACGATCAAGAAAATTAGACCAATACAGGGACAGCTTAGACAAGAATTGACAGTAAAAGGTTGATGCAGTGTTTTTCTAAATAAATCGGCTATGTATCGATTAATCCAATAAAGAGCTCTGAGTGTTTGAGATGTTTTTTAACTGCTTCCTTGATATGGTACTCATATATAAGATATTTATCAATGGTGACTCCCAGAAGTGGGTATGAGTTAGAAGTTTACTTTGTTTTAAATTTTTGGAGCTGTTTGAGGAGGGGGGTTAATATATTTAGTTTAGATTTGTTATAGTTTAGTAAGAGTTGTTCTCTGGGGAGCCAGGCTTCAAGTGAGGCATAGGAATCCTGTGGGAGCTGTTGTAAAGTGTCAAGGCTTTTTGTGGAATAAATGAGTATTAACTCATCCGCAAGCAGTGTCAGTAGTGCAGCAGCTAGTGCATTCACTTTGGATGCAGTAGGTTATGGGTTTTATTCCCACACCAGGCAGACTGATTGCTTATGTTGCAGTACAGGACTGCTAAGTGTGTCATCCTTCAAATGAGATGTTAAACCAAGGTCCCATCTGCTTGAGTTGGTGGTGGCCATAAAATATTTATTTATTTATTTTATGTTACATTTGTTGACCGGGATAGTATGACTGGATAAACATCCATTTTCAGTGGAGGCTCAGGGAGAAAAGCTCCAAACTTATAAACAGATAAAGACAAGCAAGTTACAGTATATGCACAAACATATTGTATTATCATACAAGTTACAGTTTCACATTTCAATCCTATGAAGAATACAGTTTATATTCAGAAATATATACAAATATGTTACAGTTTCTCTTATCCAACCTATAGGTGCAGCTATATACAGAGTATCTGCAAACATTGATGTTACAGTTTCTCTTTTCAAACCTTTTAGTGTAAGAGGTAAATAGCTGTGAATAAAAATTGCAGGGATATGGATGCAGATGAGGCTTTAGTCAGGGTTAGAGCAAGGACATAACCAGTGAGTTTTAAAATAATGAGTTTGATTTTTTTTTTAACTTATTAAGGGAGGGGTTCAGAGTAAGGTCATATGGGAGTGAATTCCAGGTTTTGCCCACTGCATTTGCAAACAAACATTCACCAGATAGGTTGTTAGCTTTAACAGATTGAACTGAAAGTTTTGTAGTGGAACGAAGTGGCTTAGCGTTTTTGTTGGGATGGATAATGTTTTTAAGGGAGGGCGTTTTTTTCTGGATGGTTAATAACCTTGAATGCTACAGTAAGTTGATTATATTGAATTAGCCTGGGGAATTCTAACCATCATAAGAGATTTAGGTTTTGACAATGGTGTGTCCTGTAGGGAGTTCCTGTGGCAAACCTGGCAATTTGATTGTAGCAGCTACAGAGTTTGCTGACTTCAGTTTTGTTCAAGTTAGTGAGTACTGGCGAGGCATAAAGTAGAGTTGAAAGCAGATGGGTATGGGCAATGGCAGTCCTAGATAGAGGGGTGAGAAAAGGTTTGTTTTTGTATAGGGAGCCAAGTTTTTTATTAACGGTTTTAATAGTTTGGTTTACGTGCATATAATATTTGAGGTTGTTGTCTATTATATATATTATATTATATCCCATGGCATCTCTCAAAAAGAGTAGGTGAAGTTCCCCAATGCCCTTGTCAAATTTTCATTAACAGTATAAATACCACCTCAGGTCTCCCCTGAAAAGTGGTCACTAGCCTGGTGGGACTAATGCTATCAACAAAAGAATAACAAAATAAAATAAATATTGTACAATGGTGGCATGATGCTTGTGTATGGAGGTCATTAATGAATATGTTAGACAGAAGGGGACTAAGGATGGAACTGTGAGGTACACCTACTGTTACAGAAAAAAGCGATGCTGTTATGTCATTTAAATGCATGGGATCTGCCATGAAGATAACTTTCAAATCATGATAGAGTTGGGATACTGAACCCGAAGGAAGATAGTTTATGTAGAAGTTTTAAATGAGAAACTGTATCAAAAGCTTTAGAGAGGTCAAGGAATACTGTTGAGCTTAGATTGCCTAAGTTTCTGTTATGATTTATACTGGAGATGAAACTGGTAATAGTGCTATGGTGTGGATATCAGCTGTTATGTGGGGGATATGAGACTATTTTGGTGATGTTGAGACTGTATGTATTTTTCTGGAACTTTAGACAAGGGGAAGAGAATGGAAAATAGTCTGTAGAGAGATCACAGAGTTGCCACCCTTATGCAATGGAAGAACTTATGATTTTTTTTCTTAAGTGCAGAACTATAGTTTTCTTTCATGGGGTGGTTTATTAATATGGAACTGCAAGAAGCTACACAATCAGCAGTCATTTTGCTGAATTCTGCAGGTGGTTATCTGGAGTAAGAGTAGAAGGCTCCATTTTGAGGAGCAATCTTCTTATAGCGGAGGTGGCCACTCGTCTGAAGGAGAAGGTATTGTACCTATAGATTTTGGAGTGGATGGTATTGCTGGAGAGGTGGGACTTTTCAGACGATAAACTGCACTTTGAATCAAGCAGGTAATAAATTGTGAGGCTATACTATCAGATTGGAAGTTTATTGATGAGGTAACTAGAAGAACATGATCAGAGTCAAGATTATTAATGGAGGACTAGAAGAGCTTGGGGTTGTTTTGTTTGCAGTTCTGGCAATTTATATTATGAGTTTTGTTGTCTATCTTGGCCTTTCGTTTGGTCACTTTTCTGAGACATCTAAAGATTTGGAGGATAGAAACTATATTATTTTTTCTATGTGCTCCAAGCTCTGACCTCTGCTTTATGAGCTATTTAGATTGATTAGACAGCCATACATTGGGGTTAAACTTTACTGCTTTTTTAATATAGATTGGAGCAAGTTCCTTTAGGATATTTAAGAAAGTTGTGTTGAATAATTGACACTGCTTTACCAAGTGGAAATGTGTGTAGGGTGTTCCAGTCAAGAGAATTTAGGTTAAAGATGTGGGCATCCTGCTTCAAAATTGAGAACTTATGTACAATATGCAGATAAGATGTACAGTATATGATCAAATGTGCAGATGACACTGTTGTTGGAATCACAGGGAGTATGAGGAATAGAAAGGTTAAAGTATTGCATTAGTATTAAGTAGGAAGTTGATAGCAAGTGAAAGAAACAGAGTAGTAATTTAAGATAAAAAATGTAATAAAAAGAAATGGGTGTATAAATTAGATAAATAAAAACTTATATTGTGTGTTATTTGGTGCAGAGTAAATTACTTGTGTGAAATAGTGAACTGGTTACTTATGGGGAGAAATATTATATGTGTTAATACTACTCAAGAGTATGGATGATAGAGTTTTTTTTTTTGGTTAATGATGATAGGGGGTGCAGGTGTGGCATTGTTGTGTTTTAGGTTGTGGAGTTAATTGAGAGTTATTACTATGAGCTGAATGAATCAAATGGTAGTAAGATGGGATGATATGTTAGTGTGGATGCAGTCAAAGGATGACAGTATTGAAAGAAAGTGTGTGCAATAATACTGCAAAAGCATCTATATATGTCAGTCAATACTAAAAAAGTGTTTGCAGTGATAAATAAATCAAGAGTGAATGCCGTCTGAGCCAGTAGGAACATTGGGAGGATATTCTTGAGGAGACTTTTATTCCCTTTGTTGGAGATGGTTTTAAAACAGAAAGGGATGTAAGGGGATAGTTAAGGTGGAAGGGGTGGTTGGATGAGAGTAGGAGCAGGGTTAGGGGAAAACATGAGAATTCTTACTTCTGTAAGGAATAGGTCCATAGAGTTGGAAAAATATTGTTATTCCATAGTTGTGGTTTAGGTTTTAATCTGACAGTTACTTTGGTGCTAGTGAAACACAATTCATACAGTGCAATAAGTCAGAACCAGATGCTATGCACAGGACCACTGTTGCCGTCACGCCACTCTTTAGTGATCCTATCCTAAGTGCAGTAAAAGATTAGCAGCCTTGTGTGTGTGTGTTTCCTCTTGAGTTTGGGTTCATGTAGCACAGCCACACCATCTGGTCCCATTGATGCTGTGTGTTTAGTTTTTAGAGCTTTAGGCACCTCACACCTGCATCTGAGGCTACACTCTGCTGGGATAGTTATCTCTCTTTTGGATTTTCTTTGAACCTGTTTGCCAGAATGAACCTGTGCATGTGGTTCATGTGCCAGTGTATTTATGTTTCTGTGTCATTTTGACTAATCTGGTAGTATCTGTAGGTTTCTAACAGGTTTCAAGAATAGACAAAGAAGGCCTTGCCTTGTGGCTGTCTTTTTTCATTTTTTTTTCTCTTTTTTTTTACTCTCAAAGTTGTTTTTGGATGATTTTAGAGAGATATAGAGTTTTGCTAGTATAGATATTTTGCCTTGCTTTTAGATTTTCGTGTTTCCCTTCTGTCTTGTAAATCCCTGGGGTCCAGCCTTTGGGGATTGGGTCCTGATTTTTTTTTGGGATGCATGACCATGCATTTCTTGAGGTGCCCATAGAAGCATTTGCAAAAGGAGTTCAGCAGTGTGTTGTTGTGGTTTCCACTGCAGGGGCCCACTTGCCTTCTTAGTATGATATTATCTGTATGGTATAAGAGTTTATACAATGTTATTGCAGATGTTTCCATATGTAGGTGCCAATAAAGAGGTAGAAACCCGATTACTATACACACATTGTAATAAAACAGAACCAGATGCTATAAACACAGTAGGATAAGGTAGAAAGCTGTATGAGGTGGGCACAAATGTCACAAGACTAGTGAGTGCAATACAATTTGCATAGTATGGTAAGGCAGAAAGACATAGGATATAGCCACAGGTATCGCAATACTGAACATAATTCAATCATTCAAACAGGATAAAAGGTACCAACACAAACAAAGATTCCGCAGAATACCAGCATGGATACCACAAGGTTGTCAGCACAGTAAAACAATTCTAAAGTGATAGAAAGATCTAGTATGAACATTGTTATGTGTCACAAAACACTGAAAGCATAATGCAATCAATAAGTGATACACAAGTGCCTCAAGACGTTGATACACAACAATTAAAAAGTGATGAAAACACAAGCATCTGTGCCACAATAAGCAACCAGTAAAATAAATAAAGTGTGATCCAGCACAGCAATTTTGAGTTGTGATCTGCTATGTTTTGCACAGCTATTTAAGATATTTGGTGTAGTAATTTAAAGTATATAACTACAAGCATAGGTGCCACAGTTTTTATGCTGACTTGGAAACTGTTGTATTTTGCCCAACTATTTTAGGTGTTTAGATATAAATGCAGGCACCACAGTATTTTGTGCTGACTTGTGAACTGCTGTACTTTGTGAAGTTATTAACTAAATGTACAGGTGTCACAGTTAGATGACTGAAATTGCAAGCTGCTTTACATTGCATTACTATTGAAGAGGCTGGATTGCAGGTCTCCTGTAGTATGATGAGAACAGCTGGCTCCCACTGGCTAATATACCTGGAGTAACACTTTTGTGAGCTGCGTGTCATGCACTACAGCTCTGCACAAACAGCACCAAATGCATGCTATAATTAAACAGGCAAAAACAAGTGAATAACACATGGTACCAGCAAACTGACAGCAAATAATTGTGTAGAATATGGCAAATTCCCTTTCTCTTACAAACCCAAACTGCAAAAACAGTCCCAAATGAAAAACACATTCCACTTTGGATACCCCCTTAACAAAGCCAAAGTACTCAATGGTTGACGAAGTTTAATAACAAATGCTTATATATTTTACTTACATTTTAACCCACAGACAACCAATTGTGTCCTCTGTCACTCAAACAGCAGAAGCTCTGCACATATCACACCACTGAAACCTGGCCCCATGCAAAATCTGCACCTGTGAGCAGCAGACTATTGAGATTATTTGTCATTGTGCAATATAGTTTAAATGAGCATACCTGTATATTAAGTTAACATAAAGTATAGTTAGATAATATCCTGATCTGTGCAGGACAGTGTCTGAGACATCCCTCCACAGGAGAATGCCTTACACTCTAAGGATCACTGACAGACTTGGTCACTGTCCATTCACATAACCACTAGATTACACTGATTAAACAAGTTCATTCCTACTCCAAGCACTTTGGTTTCTGCTTTCATATAGTCAAATTCTGTATTTGTGTTTCCAAGGTAATGGCTAAGTTCCGTCGTCAAACTGATTGCTTTCCGCAGTAAAGAGTTTCCCAGGTTGGGTAAGTCCCACAACACTGACCTATGCTTCTCTCTATTAACATGCCCTCAATTCCCACCCATCCCACCTTACTCAAGCACTATACTACCCATTTTGCCTATCACTTGTGGCACCTAATTCCCATACCTCCACCTATTCCCAACATTTGTGTAATATTTAGCAGCATTCAAAACACCTTTTCTCCCTCCCATACAGCTCTCCAGTTTATCCACTCCTTCTGTGTCCCCTCCATGACATTATCCTGAAGCAAATGTTTAGCAAAACTCCCACTTCCAGTCATCCCATCAATCTCTTCTCATATAATACAGATTAATTTTAGCCTAACTCTATTGACAACAATAACTCTCTATTATCCACACTAACGACAATGCGTACAACCAACATGCTGCAGCTTGTGATACTTAGTGCACTAACCCACCTCACTAGCTATCACATCTATCCCATATCAATACCCCTACTGATGCTCATCTACCACATCATACCATATCATATCCCATGTAAGATCTCCTCTAACACATCACCTAGGCTCTACCATTCTACTTTCTCTGGCTTCTTTGACTAGAGATATATCAAGTCAAAATCCTTACCAACTAAAATTACAGTACAATCTAAGTGAAAATGTAACTAGCTCTATACTTTTATACATAATAATTGTTCCAGAAACTCATTGGGGGCATTCAACCCAACCCCAGACCCACAAAACAGTAACCCGGACAACACAACTAGAAATGTTTCTAATCTCCCATTTCCTTTCCCACCTACCCCTGAATCCAAACTCCTGCTCCTGACAAATGTTACAAGTAAATATTGTGGGAAGAAATAGCCAGGGAATTGTTATGGCTAGGCTTGTATAGGCCCTAGGGCCGATAGCCTAGTACCAACCTATGAACCCGTGAACCTATAAGTATGTGTAACAACATCTAAGATGTTCATTTATATCTATATACTCACTTCCCTAATATACTAGTTACTACTGAAACGTGATTAGAAAAAGATATATTAGTTAATGAAGTCACCCACCTCCAAGGTTTAATATACTCAGGCTGGACAGGAAAGCAAACATGCCAGTAGTGTTGACATTATTTACAAAAAAAATAGTTAGAAATACCTCCACCATAAAGGTCCCAGAATTTAATGATGCTAAATTCTTAATTTCACTCCTCAAAATCCACTATAAAAAGTCTGTATCTCTGCTGTATGCATTCTGCTAGGTAACAACATTTCAACAGCTGAAGATAACCTCTACTGGATATCTCACTACATTCATTAAGAGGCTATTTTATTAGGTAAACTTAAAAGAGACTGGAAGATGATCAATAAATACACTCCCCCAGAACTGATTAACTTATACTGTTATACACAGTCAATCACCTCCACCATCAGAATAAATAAAAAGTCTGAACGATACCCAACTTTCGATTGGATCCTTGCAAAAAAACCAAGCCAAACATAATTCAAACATTTGGATGTCTCACAGATATAATAAGCGACCGACATGAAGTTAGAATCGGCAATACTCAATCAAAAAAGTGCACTCTATAACCAAATATGTAATATAAAGTTTAACAAAGACACCTTTATCAATACTCTTAACCCGATATAAATGGAACATGTTAAAATCTATCCCACTTGCTGCTGTCTCGCACTTTAATGAAACCTTTCTAAATATTCTTAACAGCCAAACCCCTGCATGGACAAAAACTATAAAATCAAACCCTGCATTATGGCTCACTAACGATAGTACAAGATAATGCTTCACGATGGCAAAACCTGGGAAGACTAGCAAAGAGCAGAATACAAACTACACTTTATACTTTTAGGCATCTCAGAAATTGTGTTAAGGGCCATATTAAAATGAATAAACAAACCTAGTATATCACCTATCATAAATGTAAAAAAAACAAGACTTTTTGGTCATCATCAAACAAAATAATACATCCTGGCCCAACTAACACATCCTCTTCTTCTGCTAAATCAAAAAAAAAAAATTTGTACTTTTTTTCCACAAATCACAATTGTAAGCCCCTCTTCACTATCTACACTATTAATACCCACATTGAAGATGACTCACATACAAAATCAATAGATATGACAATTGATGACAGCCTTACATTTAATTTACACATACAACAAGCAATCATGAACTAGGCACCCCTATGTAGAGCCCAAAACTACCTCTCCAATGCCTCTAAGACACTCCTCACCACCACCTTATCCTCCTTCCAATATTGTTGTATGCCTCTGCTGTCTTTTTTTAACAAGAAACATCTGTATTAAGTTATCACTTATGACATGGGCAATCATACATTTATATAAATGAAAACAAACTATATTGACACAATCCAGCATATTACAAACCATATTGACACAATTCTAGTTGCAAACATTATCAATCACTTACAATCTACCCAATAACTGTCAGTGAAACATTACATAGCTCATTCAAGTCCTGCCTTCTTTTACACTGCATTCCTCCCCTGTATGTGTTGTTCCCACAATTCCTATTTTTTCTGATGTAATTTGCTCCTACCCTTTTCTAAAGATTGCACTTCCAGTTGTTTTACCTCTGTTACTATTAGAGCAGTTGGTTTAGACTTTGATTTCCATGTTCTAGTAATTGCTTTTTTGGCAGCCATCATAATTAGATGCCTTCCCTGTCTTAACTAATCAACCAGTTATAACTCAAAGTAAACCAGAACAATGACGCAACAAAGTTGTCAAATTCACCACTAATGCACCAAATAGAACTCATTACTGTAAATCACTAAAATAACTTCAATGGCTTGAATTACCAAAATATGCACTATAATCTCAGCTTCACACAGTCTGCAATATACTAAATAAACCACACTGCCTTTGAAAAATATTCCCCTGCTAGATTCCTTCTCTCACAAAACATATCAGTCTTAGAAATATATAAACCACAGAGCTCAGCTGGAAACTCCATGTACTTTTATTGTATAGCCAATCCTGGAATTCTATCCCCCTACTCATAAGAAACCTAATAATCATATGCCATTTAAGCATTACTGCAAAAATACTTAATTAAATCAGGGATATGTATTGTCAAACACCTGACCTCAACACTAAGTCATGAACATACACATCTGCCTATATACTCCCCCTCCTGTCATGCTAACACACTTCACAATCTATCTTACCCTTTCTTCCTCCTTTCCATAACCAAGACTAACACTGCCTCTTCAACTCAGAGTTTATCTGTCTCCATAAAGACTACAATTCATGCTACTCAAACCCGATACTCACCATACTTTTACGTATTGATCTTATACTGTCAAGCGTTCTACTATATCTTTAAGAATAACAACAGTTTTCCTCCCTCAGTGCCAGCCTCTCTCCACAGAATCCAGCTTATTACATAGAAGTCTTAACTAACAGTATAAAATACCCTAGAATGTTGAGTCTGAAAAGCATTAGGTTAGCAACACAATATCTACAACATCTGAACGGTTCAACTTTTTCAATTGAACAAGCAGGTTTAGCAAAATCAGTGTCTATAGTAATCAATGACCAAAAGTCATTAAAATGAAAATGCAGATCTACATATGTGTGTGTGTGTGTATATATATATATATATATATATATATATATATATATATATATATATATATATATGTACATTTTAGCCTTTATTAACTGATCTCGCCAATTACAGAATTATCTTCCTCAGTTTTAAATTTGTTTTATAGGAATGTATATTCATATATGTGGTGTGGGAATGTATATATGTTGCCTGTTTTTTTGATTGTAACTTGTATTTAAACTCTATTCCTCATGACTGTAATTTTCTATATATAATTATGCATAGGTGTTACTACATTGCATGTATTACTACATGTATTTCTCCTCAGGCCTTTGGCTCAGTTGGATTTTTCCCAGTAATCAAAAGAAAATAAATATATAAATACATATTTCTAACACCACTGACCCAATACCATCTCAATTCAACTTCTAATGTATACAGATACTACTATCTCTGATTAACAATAGCTCAAAAATCCCCAAAAATGGTCAATACCTCACCAAAGTTCTGCCGATGAAGCCAAAATGAAGAAATACGTGGAAAAAACTTTGCAGAACACTGCTATGTTTCCAAAGTTTAATAAAAGCAAAGTATCCTAAAACAATTCGAAAACCTTTTGCAAAAGCAGGAAAATACAATCCAATACTGTCCAGATGAGCGCTTTCATCTGATGAAGGGTTTTACCTGAAAGGTAGGGCATGCAGGGCATGAGCGATGATGTCCGCTCACCCAAGCAGACTACCAGCCTGTCGGAATCCAGCTGAGGGATAGAGGGAGTGTATACTCTCTCTGTTTACATTTTTTTTCCATAGGTAACAGTTGCACAGTCAGGAGATCAGAAATAAGTTAATGAACAGAGCGGAGAGGATGACTGTCACTGGAACTCCAGGCAGCTGTTTTTTGTTTTAAATTAATTAGATTAGCAACGCCAAGCCCCAAGATGTTCCTTAAGTTAATTTAAGTGCAGCAGCAGTCGAGTGAGCTGCATTGCTGGACTGGTCTTCTCTTGAATCTTGACTCTTCAGGCAGTGGAGTGGAGTGCACATTGCAGAGGCAGCATTGCAGAGCAGAGAGAAGCAGCAAATTGCAATTATGAAGAAATTTATCTTGACCTATTCCAGTTCTTCCCCCAGCTCCAATAGGCAAGGAAAAAAAAGAAAAAACAGCCAGCGAGCGAGTATTGGCTTGTCCCTTTCATGTGAATGATGGATGTGTGTGTGTGTGTGTGTGTGTGTGTGTGTGTGTGTGTGTGTGTGTGTGTGTGTGTGTGTGTGTGTGTGTGTGTGTGTGTGTGTGTGTGTGTGTGTGTGTGTGTGTGTGTGTGTGTGTGTGTGTCAGATTTTTGCCTCACATGTTTGGTCTGTTGTTCCTCATAAAATTATGGCTTTCTGGATTGTTGTGGCAAATCAGTAAGGATCAAATTTAGTAAATAGTGACAGCCATTTGTATTTCAGACTACATTTCCTTCAGAAAATGCACGGTAATACCAGACCTTTTATTCTAGCAAGTTTCTAAGTTTTTAACAATTCTATCCTATTCTAAAGAGGTAGATGGGCTACTACAGTATCAGCTAACCATTTTCAAGAGATTATATAAAGCTAGGCAAAGTGCCCTAGCAAACTGGACAGAAAGCAATTCTATGCATATCAATGTAAACAACAGAATTTGTTAGGCAAGGGAAAGACAGATGGTGTGTCAAGTAATGAAGTTATGATGAACCACTGTGTCGGCAATTCTTCTTTATTCTGGGCAGTATGTGAAATATAACAGGAAACGATGGTAAAGAATCCACATAGAAAATAAAAATATCCACTATGCTTGAGGTGGGATAATGCAGGTACTAAGTTACATCATGTATGACCAAGTGTGTTAAGTTGTATGATGTTATAATAACTTGGTTACATACCATAGATCATAGTATATGTGTGTATTAAGTTAATGTCAATGGCAGAAGAAAGTGATTGCAATATTCAGACATTAACAATCAACTGAATCTTGCAATGTCTATATTAATGTTATTGCTGTGGTTTTGTGATTTTGCAATTAAAAAAGAAAATGTTGTCAGTATGACTGAAGGATAAATGACACTCAGATGGGGCAAGAAGAGCTGAAGGTAGGCATGTAATAAGTAAATTGTTATAGAGAAGTGCACATGTTATCTACATGATACATGGAGAAGTGCACATGTCAACTACATGGCACCTACATAGGCACAAGATTTGTGATCCTTGCAGGAAAAAAATCTAGCTGACGAACAGGCACAGAAAGGTAGGTAAACCAAATGTTATGGTTTACTGACACCATGACCTTCCTCAGAAGAACATAGCATAACATAATCATCTTAGCTGACAGTCTCCCTCCCACAAAAGCTTCAATGGGTATATCACTTAGTCCTTGGGAGTACTATTGCACATATATTAGATTGCCCTAGAACAACATTTTCCAATTAGGGTTACTATGTCTTTCTTTCAGTCAGTCTCTGCTTGCGGTGTGGTGGACCTTCTGTAATGTGTTAGTAATTGTAGATGTTATTTTGACTGCTTACCTGATGGTAAGAAAGGAAATAACTTTTCAGAAGTAGATCAACTGCTTTCCAATGGCTCATAGTACTACTAACACACTGATTAGCTTTCTTTAAACTTTTATTTGATTATTTGCAGTTGTTTTTATTCCTGTATTAATCATCTAGTACTTAATTCTTTATTGGTGACTCTAACATGAATCTACTAGTGTTGTGTTGGCACTAATCTTTGCTGTTGCTGCTGGCGTTGGACTATAAACAAATTAAGACTGTGACTGAAATGGGGTATGAATAGTTGTTTAGAAGAACAAAATGCTGCATTTGATAATATTAATGTAAATATTATTGTACTTGTTATATTTGGCGTATAATATTTTGTCTGTTCTTCAGTTTGCATTTAAAAGTTGGTATCCAACAATTCCATTGGAGTGGGTGGGGTTACATAATTGTGTATGCAAATTTTATGTTACTCAGCATACAGATTTTTGGCCATTTGTACCTATTTTTCATGTGCCTTTTGTCCAGATTTTTGATGATTCCAGGTTGAGAGGTATGGTTGTATAGTAATTATTTATGCCTGGTTTTGCCTGTAAATGTTATGTTTCTTTTAAGTATATCTCAGCAATGTTTTGGTGCACAACCTGTGAAGCAAAACGGAATAAGCATAGGCAGATATAGAAATATAAGGAATTCAAATTTAACTAAGAAGACAACTAAAAATAAGAAAACAGGATATTCTGAAAGTTATATACTGAGAAAACAATCATATACTAATGTCCTTAGTATTTGTTCCTTCCCCTTAAATTTCACCTGGCAATTCTGAATGCTATCTCTCCACCTGTGTTCCCACTGCACCTCTCCCAGTTCATTTGATCTTTTGGCAGGGACCATACTGATATTTTCTATACTGTAATTTATATATATATATATATATATATATATATATATATATATATGTGTGTGTGTGTGTGTGTGTGTGTACGCATGTATACATGCATGCAACACACACACACAAGCACACATATGCTGTGCAGGTGTGTGAATGTGCATAGATGTGCACATGAGTCTTAAAGGTAGATCCTAGTGGGCATAATAAAAACATGTGTCTGGTATCCTGTATAGGTATTTTTTATCTTTCTTTTGATGATGTCATCAAAGGTTTATGCATAGTGTTGATGCATCATCATCATCATCATCAGTTTATCTGCTTCTCACATGGGGTAGCTGGCTAGGCTTCAAATGGCCCAAAAGGGCAGTTAGCTTAGTACTAATCTATGAACCTATGAACCTATGAACCTTACTTGGCTTGTAATCCAAGCTATTAAAACCTCCCTAGACCTGATATATTTACAATACTCACTAAAGCCTAAAATAAGAATTCACACACTCAAAACATGGAGCAAGTGCAACAACAAAATAACTTTTCTGGGAATACCTTAAATATTATATATAGATACCAGTGTAGGGTTCAAAAAGAAAACAGAAAGCCAACTCCAGGAACCAAAACCTCAGAACCAAAAGCAACCACATAGAAAAGATGCTGTCCCCAGGAATCACACACACAGCAATCTAAAAGCTTTCATCACTAAAGCACAGTCAGTAACACAGCTGTAAGTCTACACAACTCTTTAACAGATAGCTAAGCACGTATGTCCATAGGACATCAAAACTACCATAAAACACCACTGACACAAATATACACAACCAACATTACATCACATGACCAAGTTACAGTCAATAAAATTTAACACTATATTAAAAGTACTCACCTCTAATCAAATATGCTAGACATGTATATTAGTAAAAATATATGTGTGTATATTAATAAAAATACAACTATAACCATGCAGCAATTTTAATGCACTGCTGATTGGAATGCTATCATTTATTGCTGAAGTGTTCCCAGCATTAAGCCTGATTTGCCACATAAGCTCATTATATTCTAATGTAGGCTTGTACAGACCCCCTCTGGGTTCAGTAGTAATTTATTTTAGTACTACAAACAACATTTTGTGTTCCATATGTTCTGTGGTATGTTTATACAATGCATTATTCTCATTAGCTTTTTATGTGATAAAAATGCTCATAGATATGTTTGCTCAAACTATGCTCTATCTTGCCCACATAAAAAACACACGGATCATAGTAGGATAGATATACAATGGCTACACTGCCACAATTGTTGTATAAACCTCATCTGATTCGGTCAGGGATAAAGCAGAAAAAGATGATGGGCAGTAACCTAGAATAAGAGACACATTCTCTTGTTTACTTAAAAGTTCCTAGAATATCACTTTTTTGGATTAGCTTTCATGTTCTGATGGATATGTTCTGAATCTTAAATATCTGCAACTGTTTAGTGATTGAAATATTCAGCTATTTGCCAGAAAGCACTAATTTTGTGCAGAGCACATCAAAAAGTGAGGTGAGGCAAAATCAGAGATTTTCTATGAAATCAGGAACAGTATAGAGAGATGTAATTTTAACTTTGTCTCACATGAACAATAACCATGAATTTTCCATATTATTTAACACAAATGCATATTAGTCCTGCAAAACCAGAGAGTTAACTCAACAATCAATGAGAGCAAATTACTTTATTCCACAAACAGCCACCACACGCATCCTAGGTTCATAGGTTCACGAGTGTTTACTAGGCTACTGACCACAAGGGATTTTTTAAGCCTAGTCATGCATCCCAAATCTCTGACAAATTCTGATACCCTTGATAAGTGTAAGCAAAGGCCTGGGAGATGAACCATTTACAGGTTACCTGTGTCCATTAGAGGTATAGGTGCCAAACCAGGGGATGAATTTCCAGTTTCCCATCCAATTGTCCAAGTTGCACTTGAATTGGGTTAGGGAGGAACTCTTCTTCACATGGATGGGGAGCTTGCTCCTTAGACGGGGTAGTCTCTGGAGTTTACTATCATTTTCCCATTCGCACTTCATGGGAACTATCATGTCTACAAACCATAGAAATGAAAACCACATTCAGCGAACAACACAAATGTCGAATGCGGAAGTGGTGAATGTTCAAATTCAACACAATTCGAACATGCACCGCACTTCCACAAACTGAATCACTTTCCGATATACAGTGAACAATGTGTTTGCAAGGGGGTTGTGCCCCCCACACCCCTGCTACTTAGACAAACTCCAAGAGCGCACTATCACAACAGTGAATGCTGTATTGCATTTGCTGTTGTACATTTCTACATTTCAGCATTCGTTCTTTCAGTTCTATCAAATGGGTCGATTCAAACTAATGTGAATCACACAAAGTCAAACACCCATTTGATAGCAAACCATCTCTAGGATACATACTATTTCTCCAGCAGTTCCTATTTATATCACAAGCAAAGTTTAAGTCTTTCGAATGGGTAATTCTGGTGCTGTTTGTTTTGTGGAAGTGCAGGAGGTCCACCAGAGTGGGGTCTGCTAATGCCATGTATGCCAGGCATTGATCTCCTCTCAAAAGCCTGTAGAAGACAGAACACAGGGATAGAGTCTTGAGGTGGCCTGCATAGGAAATTTTACTTAAGCCTTGTATTCTTTTAAGCATTAACCATCATCCAGCAGTTATAACTATATTGTTGTGTACACCTCATTTGATACTGATAAAAAAAATATCTTTTATCAAAAGAACAAGGGACAAATATAATAATGAAGGGCAAAGGTTCAAAATCAGAAAGATTTAATTTTCTATAAACTGGCTACAATTTCTCTAAGTCATTGTCATATAACCGGTATCTATTCTTAACCAATGATTTCATATTATGTCTAATTTGGTATAATTATTTATACTGTATTTGTTTTTTGTATTATTTTTAAAGACTATAAAATTATTATTCTTAAAATGCTTTGTAATACTTTGGAGCTTTTCTCCCCAGGCCTCTGCTGAAAATAAGCTCCTACCCAGTTGGACTTTCCCAGTAATCAAATGTCAATAAATCAATAAATATATAGCTCTTATATAAGTTGGTAGAATAACACTTTTTTTGTGTTGGCATTTATTTGCTGACATATATAAAAGTCTTAAAAGTAAAATGTCTATCATCACTTACTGAATGCAATTTGCCAGAAAACCACAAATTTTATTATGAACAGACCAAAAATATGAGGCAAAGTCAGACATAGACTGTGAAATCAGACATAGTTTCATCTCTGGTTCACATAAACTGTCACCAAAGTGTAAATATTCCAATGCATTTTACTCAACTGCATACTAGTCCTGTAAAACTGGACTTTAAAATGTACAAATGATAAGTCGATAAATTGCCCTTATGCACAAGACTGCAATCCTCAATGACTTGCAAGACCAAAAACACGAGGCAATGAAGCGACATTCTGTGAAATCATGGAAATGAATGAAAATTTCAATTTTGTTTCATATTAACAGAAGCCAAAGAACAAATACACAAATTCACACTAGTCCTATAAAACCGCACTTTAAACTCAGCAAATGAAAAGAGGGTAAATTGCTTTCCACAGCCAGCCCCACAATAACTTATTTAGTGAATGCAGTCCTGAAAGATTTGCCCAAAACCCACAAATTTTATGACATACAGACCAAAGTATATAAGAGAAAGTCAGAGATATTCTGTGAAATCAGGGACAACTCCAACTTTATTTTCACACGAACAGTCACCAGAAGTGAATAATGCCCCAAATATTTTCAATGTATTTCATACAAATGCATACTAATCCTGAAAAATCCAAACTTTAAAATTAGCAAACAATAATTCACAGCCAGTCCCCTTTATTTAACGATATCTATCTTCAATGCTTTATCCAAAGCCCACAGATTTTATGACACATGCAGCACAAAAAAAAGAGGTAAATTCAGGAGCAGTTTCAACTTTTGTTTCACATACAAATGGTAGCCAAAAAGCAAGTAGTCAAACTTGCTTCACACAAATGAAATCAGGTTTCAAACCGAGAATACATTTTCTTCCATCCACAGACAGGCCACACAAACCCCCATTTATTGACTGCAAGTGCAATATTTGATTCTACTGTATGATACTGGTTGACTGCCAGGATAGTAGTAGAAACAGTACTAAGAATAATAAAACTTCCCTCATGAGCAAACAACATTTCTTTCAGTTACAACCAGCCCAGCCCTCCTGTATATAGTGATTACACATAATAATAATAATAATAATAATAATAATAATAATAATAATAATAACTTCTCTCACAAACAAGTGACATGTTTGTTTCATCCACAGCCAGCCTACAACTCCTCTTCTATAATGATGACTACAATTCTTATCTGGTACAATTCGCATCTGATTGCCTGCCAGGATAAAAAAATGCTTACCTTATAGTACCTTAACTCATGGTTGTTCTGCCATGACAGCAGACATACAGTGCACAACTTGTTAATATACTTTTTTAATATATGCAGACTTTCTGCTCATTAATTTTCCATTATTCATCTGAAAGCAATAAACAAAAAGAGTACTGCTACAGGCCATTTGCTTGTTTTTTTTTACCTTTTTTAAGGAAAGAAACACTTTAACTTAAAAATAAATAAATCATACCTTTCTAAATCAAACCTTTTAACCTGCAGACTGCAAAAAACAGGACAAAGCTTTTGAAACTAAAGTGCATCTGCCTAAAAATCTGGGGAACATGAACATTCATTTGTCAAAGGATTTCAGTGATCAGGTGTGTTGCACATTCTCCACTGTTGTGCGACTGTGGAGTTGGTATAAATATATATATATATATATATATATATATATATATATATATATATATATATATATATATATTAACATATGGGGATTACCCCCCCACATGAGTGGATGCAGGCCCCTGCAATAAAAAGTTTGAAATCATGTTTGCTGAAAGTGGCTTTCAGCAAATCACATTCTTGTAATTGTCCATTAAAGAATAATCCTTCAATGAATAATCATGAATCCAGCATTTGGACAGCTAATCAGCATAAATATGCACATCTAATAGACTAATTCCCTCACTTCCAATATTTAAATATAAAATTATGGCATACCACCACACTGAAACACAAGTTTAAAAACATTAAACAGCCTGAGTGGCAATATGGCTGAAAATATAATTAGAATAATCACATTTAATTCAGATTAAACTGTGTCTATAGTTTCATAGTTTGGTATTTTCTGAGATTACTGCAGAAAGGTCAAAGTTTATCGAAACACAGCCTTCACAATGAAGGATATTATGACTTACTAGTCAAATGTAAACCAGTATAAAAATAAAATATTACAACAAAGGCATCAAATAAAGAGATGAAGAATAGCACAAAAGTTACTCTACCAGTGCGGACCCCTGTACACCGCATCTAGCAGAAAAGAGCATTTGGTACATTATTATAGAGGTAGTGCCACAGAATTATGTGGGTACAACCACCCTGACCTGTTTATGCAGTATTTGCCATGGCGTTAACCCAAATGTTATCCTTGGCAACCTGTTACACTGCATGCTAGTTATGGCAGCAGTGGGTATACTGTTATTGGGACATTTCAAATGTTTACAGGCAGCTCCATAAAAATGGACACACTGACACAATGCGGGTGATGATGCAAATCCTTTCAGATACCTCATGAAAAGAGGTCATTGATATGAAGAATAGAGGAGACATTGAATTATGGGTTGGAGGGCATTCTTCATCTAGGTAGAGCCATCTTTTTGGTGTTCAGATTCAGGACACACAAGCCATGATAATGAATCAATAAACTGTAGTTAAATCTCCCCAAACCAAACTGGTCAACTTAGACAACAGACAATAGAAACAGTCTGAGAATAGTCAAGCAATTTTTTTCTCATGAATTTTATATATGGTTTGCATGATTGTTAAATTTCAGTTACATATCCCATGGCAGCCCCATATACATAAAATCTCAACACAGTATCATGCAGGGGATTTGTGTAGGTTACACATACCCATCTGCTTAAGTTGGAAAGGCCAGATCAGTTTATCATGTGTGGGGGTGCATGTGAACACACTACATAATTAATCATTTAATTTTCCACCACTTGGGGATAACTACTAGGGCATAAACTGCATGTTGTGGGAATAAATAATATTGTGTCAAGATCCCTCTCCATATCCCTAAATAATGACTCAATGTTTCTCCTCCAACGTTAGTGCCAGGCTATCAACCCCAGTCCAGGGGTAATCTGGCCAGTCCAAGGGGGCTTGTAGGAGAATAGAGAAAGATACCAGTAGTAGGAAATGGTAAATCCCATAGCATGAGAGCAAAATAAATGCATAATCACTTAAAATATGATGATAAGATGGTGATTTCAGGCTATGCTAGAAAAAGGAAGCCATTCCAGGTTTAGAAATAATAAGTATAACTTTTTCAAGATTTTTCCACTGAAGCACAGTCAAAAGAAATAACCATTGTGGATACAAGGCAGATTTGCTACAGAAATGACATTTCCATCCAGTTCTGTATCTTGTTGCAAATCAAACTGCATCTCTGTGATTCCAAAACTGGCACTTGTCTTTTACACTAACACTAGCTGATTGAACCAGCAGAAAATCTGTCTGTCCTACTAAAAGGAGTTCTCAACAAGAAAGCTACGGGTTTCAACAGAACAAAAGCAGTGATCCTTATAAATTGCAACATTCTCCATGTCAGTGTCTCTTACAGCTCCTGTAAGCTATTGGAATCTGGTAGGATGCCACCTGGTGTGCAGACTGCCTCTGTGCTGCATAGGAAGAGAACAGTCGTACAGTTCTCCACACCCATGGTGCAGAAAAATCAAATACATGTCCATAGCTTTTAACACAATGACACCTCAAGTCATATGTCTTCAGTTAACGTGGCATCTTTATAGTGACAACCACCACAAAAAGAGACCCACTAATGTGCCCCAACCATGTAAGAAAGACAATGCTCATGTTTTCCTTACTGATGCTGTGTTGGCGTGGACTGTGCATTGATATAGTTTACTGAAAGTCCTGCTGGTGATTGTTGTTCAGCCTCAGGCTCACATAGCTGGCAACTTCTTTTGCATGTAGTGTGACTGGTTAGTGGCTATTCAGATAAAAAAATATTAATTTAGAATTCTCTCCTCAATTACATCTATGCATAGAGATGTACTCTACATAAAATGTTTATGTTCTGTAGCACAGTTACTGCAACTGCAAGTTGCTTCTGATTGTCCTGGATGCAGTTGCTCACAGAGGTATACATTCAGGGGTCATGGCTAAGTTGGGCACATTACATTTCCATCATTGTCATAGGTTGAAGATGCGATGGTTGGGGAGGGGTGAAGTGAATTACAGAAATTGCAACTTAAAGGGACTACTCTTATGGAACCCCTTTTTTTTTCAGAACCATGATTTTCCAGTAACACCAGAGTGTTGAGAGCCACAGTATGAAATAAATAAATTAAATAAAATAAATAAATAAATACAATATGCAAGCTGAATTGCTTCCGCAACCCATGTCATGTACATGTACAAATGGCTGGCACTAAGAACATACATGAGAACACTTGTAATGTTTTGCCATTTAACTTTAATTAAAATGAAGTGATCCAACAATTCATATGTTTGGCACATAAGCTAAAATAAGTCAGCACTGCTGAGCATAACAAACCTTTTAAAAATATACATTTTTATTTTGGTTGGCCATGTGTCCCCCTATATCTTTTGACCCAAGGACATTGCCAGAATCATCTCTATAATTTATTTAACATTTGTTGACCAGGAAAGTCCAACTAGGACAGACCTTATTTTCAGCAGAAGCCCAGGGAGAAACACTCCAGACACATTTTTTGGAATGTTGGAGGAAACCAGAGTACCCAGAAGAAACCTACACAGATTCAGGGAGGACATGCAGACTCCACCCAAAGGGCACCACGGCTGAGAATGGAACCAGAGAACCTCTTGTTGTGAGGTGACAACTTTAACCACTGCGCAACCACTCATAAGACTGGGCATAGGTAAATAAATACCTTGTATCTCCAGCATAGGAAGAAGGGAAGGTATGCAGCTATGCTCCTTCTTAAAAACACAGAATGCCTATTACTAGACATATATGTGTAATACAACGAAAAAGAATGAAATAAAGTCCTGCTGGTGCTGTTTGTTAAAGAACATGGAAAAATACAAGACATATTATCAATGTAAATTTCCTACTATCTTCTATCCTTTTGCCTTTATTGACATGTCTACTGGATATCCTGACAAGTTTTTCTCTTCAGCAAAATGCCAGTTCATACTCACTACCTTAACTTCACTACAACTTTTTTTCTTTACAGCACCTAACAAATGCATACAGTATGCACCCTTCCACACCTATTCTCTGCTGCCTTCTCATCATATCCTTTCTGCATTGTATACATATTTCCCATATTTCTTCTCTCTTTTTTTCTCCTAACTATAACTGTAATTTGACATTTCATTTTTAACCTCACTGTATTTGCCAGTTTCTCTTGTATTAATATATAATGATTTGATATTTTACTGATTGCAAATTTTCTGCAGTGTAGCTGCCTGTCCTATTGTATCTTTAAGCTTTAATTTTTTCTTTACCTTATAAAACTCCCTGTTTTGTAACTGGAGCTTTTCTGCCTTGGCCTCTGCTGAACAGATGCTACCACAGTTCATTCATACTACCCCAGTCAAAAAAAAAACAATAAATAAATAAATAAATATCTGGCTTTGTCCCGGTTCTAAACCTGACTAAATCCTACTTTCTCCCCCTTAATGCTCTTCTTTCTATACCCCTTCCTCCTGGCCTCTGTCCCCTCTACAGCTTTAATCAATAGAATCTAACTTTATTCTAGCCCTTGTTTTTTTCTTTCTTCTACTTTTCTCTCTTTCTCTTTCTCTAACCTACAAATCATTACTCTAGAACTCTGAGTGTTCTTGTACTCAATTGTATTTCTAACCTTTGCATAGACTGTGAGATATTATTCATAGACACAATTTTTACTTTTATATTGTATTTTAAACCTTGCACAGACTGCAATTCTTATTATTCATAGAAACAATTTTGATTCTCTCAAATCATTTTTAATATCTTTGTATTTGAAATTAGTCATTTTTAATTATTGTAATCTTTTTTGTAATCTACTAATTCTTGGAGCTTATCTCCCTGGGCCTCTACTGAAAATGGACATATATCCAGCTAGACTAGCCCAGCCAACAAATGTAAAATAAATAAAAATAAATAAAAAATAAATAAATTAAAATTAGGCATAGAAAGAAGTGTTTTGCTCTGGAAAAGTGGTAAAAGATACCTTCCATAGGAGGTCCTATGTGATGTGATTAGATAATAAGGATGTCTCTAGATTTTAGAGGGTTGGTATAATAGTTAAGGTGTTTACCATGCATACAAGAGGTACAGGGTTTGATTTCTACTAAAGGAAGTTGGCTAGGTTTAAAATGGCCCACAAGGAAAGCTAGTCTAGGACTTACTTATGAACTTTTTGAAATGATGGGGGTTGGTATAATGGTTACAGATACAAGGTAAAAAGACAATACATCTCAGATATTATAGAGTAGGCACTGTCAGTCATAAATCCCTTCTGTAGCTGGTAATCAGATTACATAGTAGGAATAAACCAGTCCAGCCACATCAAACTATTGTCAGCTATCTTAACCTGACTTGTTTCCTTTCCAGGAAGGCATACACCATATAATGGAGGATAGTAACAGGTACATTTAACAGCTCCTTGTTAGAGAAGATCACTGTCAACATAGAGGATATAGCATGGTCAGTGTCTTACAATATGACTGGAATCTTACTCATATTCAGCAGATATGTCAGCAGTTATATGCTATTCATGGTTATATGGGGAGCACGGGTAGCTGCTTCCTCTGCATTTCACTCTTATGATCATACAAACACATATTCAACCTCTTGTTTCAGGTAGCGGAGTAAGTCAATCTGTTATTAATGCTTCAGCACATAAAACTTGATTTTAAGAAGGCTGCAATAAGTGGTGTCCATCATGCCTTAACACATATAACACACATTGGCTGCAAATTAAACTTGACCCAATGTCTGTGGCAGCAGACCTAAAACAATAAATTATCAGTATTGTATGGAACTGATATGTATTTTATGGTAACAATATATTATCATACCTATCAGCTCTTGAGAGGCAACAGGCATGTTCATCCATCAAGGGCACATCGACAGAAGCAGCAGTATTTTTATTATTTATTTTATTTTTTATTTGACATTTAATTACCAGGAAAGTGCAACTGGGCCAATGTCAAGGGCATCTGGCTGACCAAATCTACAGATGACTGCAAATTAAGAGCAATCATAGAATCCCCCACTGACATTAATGGGGTCTATATTAGAACATCGACTTTTTAAAACGTCAAATGCTCTAATATCGACCCCTATTCAGTGAACACTGACAATATCGAACATGCAGCCACACATACACACAACACAAACACACCAAAGAAACAGCAATCCACAGACATACACCTAAAATCCTACATCTAACCCTACACTAAACTGTACACACACCAGTAGCTATCCACTCACCTTAACCCAAACTTTAACCCTAAGGTCCATCACTATCACACACTCACCTCACCCGCACCCTAACCCTAACTCACCTACCCCGCCCTAACCCTCACGTCCACACAATCGCACACTTACCAGATTCCAACCCATAACTTTCCACCACAGTGCTGAACATAGCGAAGCCACAGGAACGGCCAACCAAATTCGTTGAAGAAATTCGATGTTGCGCAGCTTTGCTATTTTCAGCGTTCGCTGAATAGGGGTCGATATTAGAACATGCAAAGTTGTGAAACTTCGATGTTCTAATATAGACCCACATTAATGTTCTCCAGAAGGGGCTGACACAGACAAACAACTGTTGTTTGAGCCATGGACTAAAACTAAAGACCAAGAAATGCATAATAGTGTCTTTTGGGAAGTCATCAACTCAAAGTCAAAGTCAAAGTAAACTTTATTATCATTCAGAAATCACACAAGTGCAAAAACTGAATGATATTTCATGTCTCCGGTCTCAATGAGCAGACAACATATAGACTAACTTCACAGATACTTACACATATAATACCTACCTATTACATCACGGACATGCAGGTAGACTAATACTGCACATAATTAGAAACACATTTTAACACTTTTCACAGTGAACACTTACTTGCATGAGACTTTAGCATTGCAAAGGTACTTGGTTAAGACATTGCACTGATCCTTGCACCAAAAGAGACATTTAAGTATTGCACTGTGAACATTAGAGTATTGCACTATGGCTAATTTAAGAATTCGTAACATGTACTGCACTGAAAGAAGAGATATTTTACTGCATTGCTACTTCTCTAGATGGCTCTAACTCCTGATAACAATCATACTGGCAGCACACTCTTACATGTTGACCCAGTAGTCAGGGACTTGGGGGCACACATAGACAGTAACCTTGCCTTTGACCATCAAGTGTCTACAGTAATCTTCTTCTTCTTTCAGCTTTTCCCGGTTAGGGGTCGCCACAGCAGATCATCTGTCTGCTCATGATTGGCAGTGGAGTTTTACAGTGTTGAGTTGCCAGCCCGGTGCCCAACCTTCCACAGAAGGCACACACACACGCACATCTAGGGCCAATTTAGAGTGTCCAGTCCACCTACTGCATGTCTTTCTGATGTGGGAGGAAACCAGAGCACCCGGAGGAAACCCACATGACCACAGGGAGGACATGCAGACTCCGCACAGAAGACACCCCAGCCAAGAATTTAACCGGAGAACCTCTTGCTGTGAGGCGGCAATGCTAACCGCTGCACCACCGTGGCTGCCCTATGTGTCTACAGTAATGATGAAATAATTTTAAGTTGTGTAACTTGTAACAAAGGTATGGCATCTAGGTCCAGGGAGGTCATTGTTCCATTGTATTGAGCATTTATTAAAGCTATCACTGAGTACAATGCCACTTTGGTATCTACATAACTAGGCACATCCAACAACGATAATGTCCATAGAGGTTCTTCACTAAAAGAATACAAGGCATAAGCAACATGTGCTATGCAGACCTCTTCAAAGCCCTATCCCTGTATTTTGTCTCCTACAGGCTGATGAGAGGAGAGTTATGCCTGGCATGTAAGGCATTGTCAGATCCCACTCTGATGGACCTCCTACATATCTGCAAAACAAACAACATCAGAATTATCCATTTTTTTAACCAAGAAACATCTTTACTAATCAGCAATTATACATTTATATAAATGAAAACTAACCACACAGACACAATCTTAGTTGCAAGCATTTTACATCATAAACCATACTGACACACTTCCAGTTGCTAACATTATGTATCACTTATCATCTACCAATCATTCTCAGACAAACATTACATAACTCATTTAAATCCTAAATTATTTTAAACCTCATTCCTCCCTTGTATGTACTGTTCCCACAATTCCCATTTTCCTAAGTAGTTTGCTCCCACTCTTTTCTAAAGATTCCAATTCCAGTTGTTTTATCTCTGTTACTATATTCACTACTTCTAGTTTAGTTTGTTCAGACTTTGATTTCCATTTTATTAGTAATTGCTTTTTTGGCAGCCACCATAATTAGACACAGCAAGGCCTAACCATGTCTAGGCAATTCCGATTCTGTATCATAGCTCAGAAAATTCATCTCCCCGTCACACTAATCTGCCCATCCAACATCTCTGACAGTGCATCCCACAGGGATTCCTTAAAGTCCACCAACTCACCACACTCCCAGAAAATACATTCCCAATTACCTCTTTCTTTACTGTCAAACCTCCAACATTTGATATCTACCTGAGGAAAAATCAGAATTACCCATTCTTAAGACATAAATTGTTCCTGTAATATAACTAGGACCTGCTAGAGCAACAGGTATATATCCCAGAGACTACCCCATCTCTGTAGCAGGCTCCCAATCCATGTGAAGCCCTAAACCAATTCATGTGTAACTTGCGCAAGTGGATGAGAAACCGAAAACTCAACTCTGGTTTGTCAGATATGTCTCTAATAGACACAGGCAGCCTGTAAATGTTTTATCTTCCAGGCCCTTGCTTGTTAATATTTCATCTCCCAAGCCCCTGATTACACTTATCAAGGGTAGCAGAACTTGTCAAGATATTTAGGATGCATGTCTAAGCTTAAAAAGATCCCAGTGGTTGTTAGCCTTGTACAAACCTATGAACATATGGGTATAAATCCCATTTTCAGTGGAGGCCCAGGGAGAAAAGCTACATAAAGCATAATATATATATATAAAATTTGGAAGCTCAGAGTTTCAAAACTTAGTACTTTATATAGTCGAGACCATAAGATCAAAGTTTTGAAACTTTGAAACCTCAATAAAAAAAAATAAGAACAATTTTTTTTACATTTATTCAGGCCTGCACACCCCACACCACGCTAATATATATATATATAAATATATATATATATATATATATATATATATATATATATATATATATACATATATATATATATATATATATATGTGTGTGTGTGTGTGTGTGTGTGTGTGTGTGTGTGTGTATTTTGGAAACATACAAGCAGTAAAAGTAGTTACAATAAATTATACAAATGAGATTAGGAAGGAAACAAGCATAATTCCACCAGGAACAGGCAAATACATGCACACAGTTTGAATAGTTAATATTAATTAATGTGAAAGAAGTAATAATGTCCAGGAGATGCAGAAACAGAAATTCACAGTAGGAAAAATATCATAAGCTAAGAAAGGTCAAAGAGAGGTGAAGAAGAAGATAGTAAAAAAAGATTTAAAGATGATAATATAGAAGGAAATAATTGAGGAAAAATAAGGGTAGGCAATGCCAAAAAGATAGAGATAGTGGGTGTATAGTAGGTTGGAAGGAGGAAGGAGGAAGGAGTATGGAAGATAAACAGGAGAGAAAGTGTGTAAGATAAAGAATATAGGAAGGAGAAAATAAAAGGGGCAGTTTAACCAGAAGAAAGGGAAGTGCAGAGTCTAGAATTAAAAAGGTATTATTTTAGGGTATGCTTAAAAGTGAGACTTGTAAGTGCTGATTTAATGTCCATAGAAATCTTGTCCTAGGCATTGGCTACTATGCAGGAGTATAAACTATGTCCTGTGGATTTTCCAGGTTTATAAGTTTCAAGAAGCTGTTTCTCAGATGACCAAAGTACGTGGTTAAGAAGGTACTGTTTGAAAATGTTACTGACGGATGGACAGTGGAAAGGATTATGTTTAATGTTTTCAGGTCAGAGCAGTGATGACTTTTATATGACAGGTTGGTTACAATCTAGCTACTTGGTAGTAACATAGTTCTAGTTTTGTGATGAAGGAGATTTGAATATTAGTAAGCATTTGTGAGGTATGCAGTAGAAGACAGAGAGATGATATGTGTATCCATTGTGACTCTGGAGGAGCTGGCAAGGAATTTCTTAGATCTGTAGAGCATGCTGCATTTTTTATGTGTTTTTTTTTTTATAAAATGTATATGAAGATCAAATTTCATTTGATCATTGATTTTGGCACCTAGTAACTTGGTATGAGATACACAGGTCCATAGATATATACTAGGCTAATAACCACTAGGGCCTTTATAAGCATAGCCATGCACTCCAACCCAATTGTATCATGGGCATTTATTAGGAGGAGATATGTTTGGAAGTTTCTACAGGTTATGGGGGGTGGGTATGTTAGTCTGGGCATTACTGTCTGCCTCTGTCTATCAGATTCATGGGAGCCAAACCCGGGGTGAATTTCCAGTTTCACATCCATTAGTCAAAGTTATGATTAAATAGAGTTAGGGATGGACTCTGCTTCACATGGATGGGAAGCCTGTTCCAGAGCATGGGTATCCTCTGAGACACATATTTGTCTCACCAACAAGTCTTATTTATGTCACAAACAAAATTTTAATCCTTGGATCTAGTGGTTCTGATGCTGTTCATTTTGCTGATGTATAAAAGGTCCATTGGAGCTGAATCTGTGGATGCCTTGTATGCCAGGCATAAATATCCTCTCAGTAACCTGTAGGAGAAAGAGTATAGAAATAGGGCTTTAAGTGTTTATATCCTGGATTCTCCTAGTAAGGAGCCTTTGTGGACATTCCAACTGTTGCATATTTCTTGTCAGATATATGGCAAAGAGGTATTATACTGAATTATTGGTCTGAAAAGGGTGAATAAAGTGGCACTATGACTTCCATATACCAAAAATGTCATGCCCTTACTTATAGATTGGGTGATATAAAATATTTTTCTTACTACCTTGGCCACATGTTGGTCAAAGGCAATGGGTCAACTCTTAGAGGTATCTTATGGATGGAGTAATTAGCTTGAGTAGCAGTTTTTCCCAAAGGCAATATAATGTAGTTCTTGGCATTGAATTTTAGTATATGACTTTAGCCCCAGTTATCTGTCTGTATTAAACACTTTTGCTGATGACTGCTCCCAATATGCAGTCATCTGTGAGCTTGGTCAGTTAAAGGCCTTTGACATTAGCCTTTACCTCTGAGAAGTAGATCCAAATAGAAGCAATCCTAGTCCTGCGGTACCCCACTGGTTACCAGTCTCATATTGGAGGTGATATCATCAATCCTGGCTTCCTGGGTCTTGTCCGTGAGACGCTGGCAATACAATGAGTTAGATATGGGTTTATGCCCAGTTTGGTAAGTTTCTCAATTATTCCTGAGTGGGGTATTGTATCAAATGCTTTAGCCAGGTCTACGTAGGTAGTATGCACCATTATTTCCTCACCCAATGCCTTGGTGACCTTCTCAAATAAGTCAACCAGGTTTAGTAAGCATGTCCTTCCATTGACAAAGCCAGTGTAGGTTGGATCTAGTGTCTAATAGCTGCCTATGCCTATTTCCATGATAATTCATTCCATGGCTTTGCATATTATATTAATCAGACTAATAGTTCAGTAGTTTCTGGAGTCAGTTAATGCTCCACTCTTGTGAAGATGAATAACCATTGCGGTCCACCATCTTGTGGTACAAAACCTATTCTGAGGCTATAGTTGAAAACTGACTCAAGTGATCATGATTGGTCATGTTTCTTTCTGAAATATTGTAATGACCCAGTGAAGCTGTGTTTTTGGCCTTAGTGGGTGTTGTCAAGACCTGCTCCTTGTTAGTAGCTGAGGGTTATGTTAGTAGGTATGTCACAGGGGGAGTTGTGGGGATGAACTTTGAGCTGAATTTGTCAGCCAGCAAATTTGCTATGTAGCTCAGCTCACTGAAGGTGGCAGCACTGACCACCAGTTCAGCACACTGGTTTGTACTGCCTTTGAGGTTTCAGACATAGCTCTAACAACCCCTGTGGCTGTCTTTAGCCAATGAGGCTAAAACACTTAGGAGTGCAACACCTCTCTTATACTGCACTTAAACATCAGGAATCAATCTGCTGGTATTGTATCCCCTTTTCTAAAATTTTAGACTGGGGGGTGTAAAATAGTTGTAGACTCAAGTTTTTTTGTTTCAGAGGAGTTACCACCTTTGTGAGGAGCTATGATGTGGAATTCTTCCATAGAGATGGGACATGCAATTCTTGAATGGCTCTATTGATCAAGATGGAGACAGGTTAAGCAATGGAAGTAGCTGCAAGCTTTAGATATTCTGCAGGTAGGTTGTCAACAGAGGGTGAGCAGGTCTTGAGCTTACTGAGAAGGTGTTTTATATGTGATATAGAAACAATTTTAAAGAGAAAAAAGGTTCATTGGAAGTGAGAACCTCATCAGGGCCTTGGTGAGTTTGTATGGAATTTTATGTTAGGATAACAATAGAGTATAAAATGGGAGTTCAATTTATTAGTAGTTTCTATGGGAGAAGTATCTGGGATGGAGTTGGGGCAGTAGGAGTTCCGGGGTATAAGAATTTTTTAATAGAGGACCAAATTTTTTTTAGTTATTAATGGTTATTTCTGGATCTAAGTAATACTATTTTGTATAGGTTCATAGGTGTATACTAGGCTAATGACCACTAGGGCCATTATAAGCCTAGTTGTAAAAGCAAAAACAAGTTGTAGCAAGGTTGCAGAGATTGCCAAGCTTTGACTCTCTTGTACTTTAATGTGCAACAAGTGTGGGATAGCCAGATAGTTTGGGTGGACTTCACACGTTTTCTTCTGATGAGGGGGTGGCAAGGGTATTTAGGGTACTGAAAAACAGTAAACTGAATTTAAGTACAACATCATCCAGTGGTAAGGTGTAAGGAGTGGACCAGTTAAGGGATTGAAGAACATTGTTGAAATATCAGGTTTAAAATTGGTAAGGTTAAGGCACTCCTTAAGAAGTTGATCTTTGGAATTGTGATTTATTAATCTCTGGATACTTGGGTTAGTGGTCACTGAGTGAATAGGAGAGCTGTGCTACCACTTGAAACTAGGATGCAGTCTGGAATGGGGAAAGAATATGAGGTGTTTGTTGGTGTAAGTATGGGAGATTATAAGATGTGTAAATCCATATAGGTTGATGTTATTTGATGGATACTCTGTTGAAAGATATTGCCAGTCAATGCTGACATCACCAAAGATTGTAGTTTCATAGCAGATGGAATTTGATATCTAATTAAAGATGTCTTCCAGGATAAGGATATTTTACCTGGAGGGATATACAGGGCAATGATACATAGATTATTATGATTGTTTAGTTTCAGTTTCAGAAAATAGTATCTCTGTGGAATGAAATATAGGTGGGACAAAGCAGGACGGAGAGAGAGAGAGAGAAAGGTGATTTAAAAATAGGATGGCTACATCACCAGCTTCTTTCTTTAATCTATCAGCATGTATAATACAATAGCCTGGGGGAAGAATTGCTCCCCTCCATGCAGAAGCCCCCTCCTCAGCCATTCCATTCTACCATTACTTGGCTATTTCTCCCCAGTTACCATAAACACTGTTCAAACCTGTCAGTATGCATACTGTTTTCTTATTTACTTCTACAATGATTACAAATATTGAAATAAAATAGCACAAACACTGATAGCCATTTGCTAAACAAACAATACAGTTTCACAATGAAATCAGACTTAGCATGAGCAGTAAACTTGTCTGCACTTGAAACTCACATTCATTGAAATTGCACTAAAACCCCAATTCAAAGAAACTCATCTGGCCAGTGGAGGAATAAGCTTATCTTTTAGCTGTTTTTAAACCATAGGCTCCTTGCACACATTTTTAGGGCCATGCATACATGTATGTGTTCTTTGATTCACCTTCCTGATTATATTAAATTATGTTCCTTGTATAAATACAGCACCACTTGTTAGAATGTGTTTTAAATTTGTAGTTTTGAACATTCACCCAGTAAGCAATGAAACACAATGTATGAACCAATACTGACAAAACTACCCATGCCAGAAAATTTCAAGTATAAAAGGCCACTCAGACTTCTGTCATTACAATCCACCAATATCAATCAATAATCACAATCTTTGCAGAAATAAATCATCTGAATAATTTCACATTAAAGAGATCTGTAACTAATGAAAAGGTTGCTACTAGAAAACAAATTTACATGTCAGTGTTTCATCTACAAATTCAGTGCCTGCTGCCCTTGAAGAATTAATTGCCTATGTTACATTAAAAAATGGTAAGCTGGTAGTATTGCAGTACGGAATGACTGACAAACTGACAGTAAATTAATAGTTACTTGGCATCTCATACAAAGGAGGACACACTCAGGAGTGTTGAACCCCTATCCCCACATAAAATGAACAAAATAATCAGCGACCGAAAGGGCACTGCGATATCAGCACTCCATCTACATGGTATGGGAGTAGAATCCACACCCTTCTGAACCAAAGGCAATTATACTACTTACTCAGATTTAAAATTTTACAGCACAGTTACTGCCATTTACTAAACAAAACAGCTGCATATTGCAAACAGACTTATCATGAGCAACAGTAATCTCCTCTTCCCTTGAAACTCACAGTTCCATGAAAACACAATGAAACTCATAATCCCTTGAAAATGCACTGAAACTCATAATTCCCTGAAAATGTACTGAAACTCTAACTCAAACTCACAATTCCATTAGCAGTCTGGTAGATGGTGTATAGGATTCACCCTCTTGCCTCCTATAATCATGTTACCAGATTAAACCTGATCAAGTTAATTGACTAGCCTGCCCCCCCCCCCAGGACATTACATACCATACCTCCATACCTATCAAACTCTTAGCACAAGAAATCTGGACAAAGCATAAAATAATGGGGGGGGACAGGCCCAAAAATAGGGACAGGTTTTAAATATGGCTCTTTTTAACTTAGAAAGTTGCTAGAATAACATAATTTGTGTTAGTATGCATTTTCTGAAGGATATGAAGCCTGAAATGTGTGTGTGTATATATATATATATATATATATATATATATATATATATATATATATATATATATATCATTATTTAATGACTTCAAACCTCTGTGATTTGCCATAAAACCATGAATATTATGAGAAACAGGCAAAAATATGAGGCTAAATCTGCACAGTTGAGAGGTATGTTAAGCTTACGCAAACACACACATGCCTACCCTCTCTCTGCTGTCACACAACAACACACATGTACACACACCTACTCTCTCATACAGCAACATACACACACACACACACACACACACACACACACACACACACACACACACACACACACACACACACACACACACACACACACACACGCACTTACTTTTTCAACAGAACAAATAGCTTCAATTCCACGCATGAGTGTGGAATGTGTTTACATTTGCTTTGACATGTGTGCATGCAACACATGCATGGTCCTACTTAATGGAGAAGACACCTCCACCATGGTGTTAAGAAGTATTTTTTATATTAATTTACTGAAGCATTAATGTTGAAGCCTCCTGGCCAGTAGCCCTCCAGCCACGAGGCCCTAGGCCTATATTGCCTAGTGCTGGATCTGGCTCTGCAGATAATGTGTGCAGAATAAGCAAGAGTATTTGGATTTTAGAGTTGCTACAACAAATGTTATACAACATGTGAGCTGTGACAGTAAAAGGAGTGGAGGAGTGCTTATTACATATGGGTAAAATCTTTAGTGAAGGCAATGAAAATTATTAATAGTTATTTCTAGAAGATGAAACGTAGGTGATAAATTGAGGAGGGTGGAGACATAAAGTTAATTAACATGAAGTGATGATTTCAAGATAAGTCGTGACGTGTAGGAAGTGACGAAGAAGGAAAAGATTGACTACAAAATTTGAGTGGGTATACTGGCAGAAAGGGGAGGGGTCTATGTAGAAACAGGAGGAACTTTTGTAGGCATAAATTTAATTGTAGAGTATGTGGATGGGAACTGGGGGTAGAGGTGAGTATCTTGTTGAGCCTGAGTAGAGTGAGTGTGAAAGAAGCAGGACAGACATGAGCCAAGCATGTTTCTGAGTATCAAAACCAATTGGTTTTGTCAACCAACTTCTGGGTAGCTATTACAATGTAATTACAAAGAAAAGTAGCAGTACAGTCTGTGATACCCCACCACTGGCTAAGTAATCAAGGAGCCATAGTCCTCACCACTAGCATCAGTGGGATACATACATTGGGAAGATGACAAGTACACACATAGTAAAGTGCAACTTCCCTTAAGAGCACACAGAGGCCACAGTTAGTCTGGGGCTGGTTTCTCCCTCTTTCTCCAGATCCCAAGTAAGACTCCCCACTGACACAGCTATAGAGTTAAGATCTCAGCTGAGTGGCCAAGCCAAGACCTCCAGCACCCTCTCTGTCCAACTAGTGCTTTGTATCCCTGCCCAAGTAGCTGACACACACACTCTTGGAAATCTGATTTATACACACACACACACACACACACACACATACACACACACACACACACACACACACACACACACACACACACACACACACACACACCATGACCATAAGGTAGTTATTACTGCCACCAGCCAACTCTTTATCAATTACTTTAAAGGGTGTCCAGTCTAACTGTGTAATGCTACTATTAATCCAAATAGTAGTCTGACCAAGAGCAAGCCTATTAGGAGTGGCCCACAGTGTCAACAAATAAATATGCAAGTACTCTCAGAACTTAAATATCTCTTCAAAAGATCAGCCACAGTGAAATGTTCAAATATATTTAATAATAAATAATAAAAGAACAAGAAAATACTCAGTAAATAATCACAGTCACCTCAGAGTTCAAAATCACAGGAAATATTTAAAACAACATTGCAAGACAGTCTCAAATAAATAAAGAAAACATCTAAGCTATACTTCACTATATTCCTGACTGTATCTAAGAGAAATTACTGTACCTAAGTTAACTTACTTACAGAGCGAGCAGGCAGATGTAGTGAATGGATGTTCTTGTCAGGTCACAGACAAAACATAAAATGCTCAGTCTCTCCCTCAAAGAGTTCTTAAATTAATATTTCAAACATTTCTTGTCCTCTGACTATCCCAGGTGAAGATCCCATTGATGCAGCTGTTAGCATTTATTATCCACCTGTAAAAATACATTAATGAGGACTTCTCTTGATCTTTTGGCAAATGGTGGAAGTCGTAAAATAATTTACATTCCTCCATATTTAAAGACAATACAAATAACTTCTAGTTCCAGACATTATGTCTCCTGTTGCACTGAAACTGAAAGATAACAGCTCTTTTGCTTATGGCTCAGCCATAAAGTAACAATTTCAACTATTCTTCTGAAGTTTTGCAAGTCAATCTCCTATGTTTCAGTCTCCCTTGTTAAAATATTTACATCTAAACAGTTACAGTAGTGCATATACACTTCTGCTCAATACTTCACAAAATATCTCTTCAGCACACGTCTGTACAATATGACATACAGTTCTAATACATTTGTAACACAAGCATATGAACCATGTTGATATTCACAAATGACACATAACCATTTACAAAGTTCCGGACAGCTGTGCTGGCAATATTTCCCTTTTGTTACACAGTCATCAGCTAAAAATGCCTTGAGGACACTTTTATCAGAGTTTAGTATGGGAAGGATAACAGATGGATGTCTGAAATGTAGGATACCGGATTTTTATAGATTATACCCTGGGTTGGCAATATTGGTCAGACTTCACTGAAAGGAAGAAGCTTAAACACCTACTTTTTCAAAGGAGGATACGCTGCTCAGGTAAGAAAGCCATAGATATCAAGATATAATGGCTTTAACAAGCCTGAAGTTTATTAACACATTAAGTGTCCTTTACTTTAGCCGTAGCACTGGCTGCAAGCTCAGTGGTACAACTGATTTAGCAGCTTTCATAATGTCACCTGAAAGTGTCAGTCTATATATTGCCCACATTGAAAAAATATTTTTGCAGCCTGAAAACCCCCCTAGCAGAAAATAATTTTATGTAGAATGACACAGAATGACAGGGAAACTGATGACTTTCAATACTGTGTGGAAGGAGTCACAAAAAGGTATCAGTCTATTCATTGTTCACACTGAATTTTTTATTTATTTTTTTTTGCAGTCTGCAAGTCCTCTGAGCAGAAGATAAGAATGACAGGGAAATTGACAACTTTTGATATTGCAAAGAAGGGAAATCTTGCAATCCCTGAGCAGCTATGGTTCTGTGTGTGTTGTGGGGGAGCTGTACTGTTTATAATTTTAATTATGTGAATACCTGCCAACAGATGAAAGTATAAGATCCAGCAGCAACATATGAGTGCCACCATTATTTTTCCCTGCATTCTGCAGTGAGGGGAAGCTAGTCACTGTGAGGTTGCCTTGGACACAAAATTATGCTCATACCTGGCATCCATCGGCAAGCAATGCTGGGCCATGCTGCTGTGTCAGTTGCATCCCTACTATGTGGCCTTCAAGAGTAACAAGACAGAGTTAGATTTGAAGAAAGGTATGCTGCTAGTGTGATTACTGTTTACCTTGATAACAGGAGCTCCTTGAGAAGACTGGAAATGTACATTGGTAACCAACCACGCATCTTAATAGTACTCCTGATTACCTGCAGGCTGTCACATATAACTTTAATATGTACAGGCACTCACTGCATCCATGGGCTTGTGGATTTCATTTCTTCATATGTACCAGGTGTTCCCTAAGGTATTTGACTTTGGTTATATATTTTTTTCCTTGTCAATAAAGGCACAGTAGGAGCACTGCTATTCTGAAATTATTCTGTATTCACTGGATTTTCACAGTTTTGCTCTTTCCAAGCTGCAGTGAACCACTACTTACTGATTATACTGAAATGGGGTCTTTCCATTGAACAGCTGGATCATCAAAGCATAACTGACTAAATACATAAATAATGTTAACTAAGAACAGGAGGTGTTTCGACAAATGTTGAAGTATGTGCTATAAATCAATGACAGACCTAATAATCAGTCATTCAGTTACATCGGTAGAACAAGAAGTAATTGCTTTGTTTTCTATTTCATTTTTCCGCTACACTTTTTATTGAGTAATTTTCAGTCCCTTACCTGTCTTACCTGTCCTTACCTGTACAGTTTTGGCACTGTTATATTCCATCCCTTCCTACCTCCAAAATCCCTCACAAAGTTGTCAGACTTTTAAAAATACTGAGGAAAAACTATCAGAGAATCAGTGATCAGTAAAATCAGCAGCAGAATGTAAAATGCACTTCTACCCCCACTTTGTCACCTTGACAGCTAAACAAATCTGTGTGAAGTCCTCTATTCTGCATTACTAAGAAGAAGCATTAAATGGCAGAATAATATCATGCCCTACCACCCCAGTGACTTAACTGTATGTCAAATATTTTCACCAGTTTTACATATCATCCAGTTTTTGGTAAAAGTCGTGCATTATTCCTTCTGTATGTTGGCCCAGGTATAAGTTTTCAATAATGCTTAATTTATGTAATCTTTTTTACACATACTGTAGTACTACACACATGCATAAAATATTTACCATTTAAAGGTTAACATTTTCAGTGGCATTAACAAGCTCATTGACTTGCACGGTCACCCTAAGCAGTATCCCTGGACATTCCATATAGTCATGGGTGTATACTGTTTATTCACTCATTACATTCCGATTAATGCTTCTGAGAATTGTTTCAATGTTACATTTCAGCGATGGTTAGAGGCAGTGTGGGACACTTGCTAGTAATATATTTAAGCACTCACAGATTATGTAATTATTTACTGTAATAAATCCCTTGTTTCAGATGGAGCTTTTCTAATGAGTTGCTACTTTGGAAAGAATGAGAACAGAAATCGCACTACACCAAAATATTTCAAGGTGAAAAACCCTCAAAAAAGTCATTTTATTGTTCTTTTCTCTGCCTGTAAAGTTATTGTGATCAGCCTCAGCTGTTCTGCACTGACTGTACATTGTGTGTGAAAGGAAAACAGTTGTGTGTGATTTTTTTTTTATTACTGAGCCCACATCTGTTGCTTATTGTACAAAGAATGCATCATATTGCGCAGTTGGTATTCCATGACTGTAAGGTTTTTATTGTAATATAAAGAGTTGATGGAAAAGTACATTTTCAAAACTAAACATAAATAATGATATAAAATAATAGTCAATATTTCCTACTTACAACAGAGTATTCAGTCTCTCCTACCTAGCCATTTAGCTGTTGTTATAAGTACCCCAAAGCATCATACAGGAATCAAGGGAGCAAAGTGCATTCCCACACAGAAACTTATGAATAAGTCCACCAATTTTCAGCTTTTTACAATAAATAACTAGAGTACAATTTTCTAGGTGTAGACCAGCCAAAATTCATCAGTATCTTATGCACTGTACTATATTGTTAGGATCATCGGGGTGCAGAATGCCTCAAAGATGTATAACTTTCTAATTAGGAAGTAAGCCAGGAGGAAACTTAGATCCTAGATGAATATGATAATCATTGTATTGTTTTCATTGGTTTGTATTCATTTAAATATTGAATTGATTTTATTTGGTATGAATCTGAAGAAGCGTTTTGTAAAAGTGAAAGTGCTCATTCGTTTTTATTGTTTTATTAAGCCTCGTTAAAGTTTTATATTTACTGCTGTGGTAGCCGTTCTGTGCTTTTCATGGTTTATTTCATTTATGTGTTAGCACTTACAGTTTCTATCTGCTCCTTCACTGTTTTATTATTTCTACTTGTTATTTTTTAAAGTTAAGTTTGTGGAATCCACAGGAGTTGCTAGGAATTTGTAGAATTTAGTAGAGTTAGAATTAAGCACATTTCCTCTGATAAGTGCTTTCAGAAAGTTGTCAGTGAAGCACTGTGCTGCATTTAAATTGCATTGGGTGCACCTGTTGTGTTTTGGAATTCAGACGCTGCGAACATAGTCCATGATTATCCCACTCTGAATAGATAATACTTGGTCTTATTTTAGAGTACATTATGAAAGCACATCCATGGCTGGTACAGTGACCTCTTCCTTTAGTATGCTGTGCTATCCATAACTTTCTATTAGAATCTAGCCCACAAATTCCTATAAAACTAACACTCATTCAGGAATGACTCTTAATGGGGGCATGGCCAAGGATGAACACAGGATAGCAGCAGATTTCTTCAGCTCCACCAACTTAACTACACTGACAGGAAATAATTACTTTAAAAATCAACTAATGAAATAATTTTCTTTCTAAATACGTTTGGAATATCAGTTTTTTGAATAATATCTAAAAAAGAAAGAAAATTTCAATAATTTTCCTGTCAGAAATCATCTTGGAAATTTCTCTTTCATCACCTCTGTTCAAAATGAGTTCCAGTAAGGCAAACAGTCAGGATTCCAGCATCAAGAAAGAGCTTCAGTCTCCGATATCTACTATTCAGCAACTAACAACCAAAATGGACAAACTGGATACTAAAATTGATAACTTCATAGAAAAAACTACAAAACAAATGGATTTGTTGCATCAAGACTTGCAACAACAGAAGGCTCAGATTACAGGCATAGAAGAGACCGTTAATGATATGGAGAACAGAATCCAGGAAGAAGAAATTAACATTGAGTTTTTGCTGAAGCAGAACACACACCTACCAAACTTGATGACCTGGAAAACAGATCTAGGCATACGTTATAATATTAGGATTTTTGGACTGCCAGAAAATATAGAAGGTAACAACATTACTTCCTTTTTAAATACTTGGCTTCCCAAACTTTAGACTTGTCAGAAGCATTTTCTTTGGTATTGAAAGAGCCCATAGGTCCTTATCTAATTTTAACTCTAACAAAAAGTATCCTAGATCAGTTATAGTAAGATTTTTATCATCTTATGACAAGGAGATGGTATTAAAATCTGCATGGGCTAAAGCACCTATTAAAATTAATGAGGCAACTGTGCGTTTTGACAATGACTATTCTTCCTTGGTAATAACTAAAAGAAAAGTTTTTTTGCCATTAATAAGAGAGCTTAAGAAAGCACAGTTCAAAACTTACCTTTCATTTCCTGCCAAACTAAAAATATTTTTATCTGATGGCCCTAGAATTTTTGAAGACTTGGACTCTGCTTTGCTGTATATTAAAAAAATAAGATATTAGATAAAATAGAAGATATGGAATGGGCAAGTCCTTCGTTAAAGAGGATGGCAACAGGAACTTCTTGGAAGACTTCAGAGAAGCAAAAAAGACTAAAAAACAAATGACATGTTCTATATTTTTTTTCTCTCTTAATCTCTTCAAATACAGTTACTGCATCTCCAGAAAGCCACAAATATTTTAAAGATTTATTCAAAGTTAGTTTTTCTGTGTGCAAAGAACTGTTTTTGTTTCATAAATAGTCAAACTCTCTGAGGAACAAATAACATGCTATCAATCAACTGTGTTTCTCTTTGTGATAAAAGAGACCTAAGGTTAATAATTTGATACATTTTTCTTTCTCTTCTTGTTTTAAATAATGGCATTATTTATAAATTATGCATTTAGTGAGGGGTGGGGCAAGGAGAGAAGTATGATGTAAAATATGGAAAAAGTGAAATAATAACGTATTAGTTCTTTAAAACTATATATGCTGTTTAAACACTGTTGCTAAATATTATATCATGACTTTATTGCTTATACATGATTACAAATAATATGTCATGATATAATTGCAAATAATTAAAACTAAAATAGTTGTAAGTAATATGTTTTATGTTTAACTTTATTAATACAAACAGCAAGTAATATTTCTTTGTAGATACTCTTTGTAGCTTCGTTTTTTTCTTTCTTCTCTCTCTCTCTCTCTTTTTTTTTCTACTCTCTTCCTTTTCTTTTTCTCTCTCTCTGTTTCTCTCTTATAAGTACAGTTATATGCTTCTGATAATATTGATATATGTATATAATAAGATTTGTATGAGAAAATGAAATAGGGCATATAAAAATAAGTTGTATAATATGTTAAATAACTGTAGGCTTGGTTTCACTGTCATAGAGACTGTAATGACTTGTAAAATACTTAACTAAAAGAAAAGTTTTTTTGCCATTAATAAGAGAGCTTAAGAAAGCACAGTTCAAAACTTACCTTTCATTTCCTGCCAAACTAAAAATATTTTTATCTGATGGCCCTAGAATTTTGAAGACTTGGACTCTGCTTTGCTGTATATTAAAAAAATAAGATATTAGATAAAATAGAAGATAAGGAATGGGCAAGTCCTTCGTTAAAGAGGAGGGCAACAGGAACTTCTTGGAAGACTTCAGAGAAGCAAAAAGACTAAAAACAAATGACATGTTCTATATTTTTTTTTCTTTTCTCTTAATCTCTTCAAATACAGTTACTGCATCTCCAGAAAGCCACAAATATTTTAAAGATTTATTCAAAGTTATTTTTCTGTGTGCAAAGAACTGTTTTGTTTCATAAATAGTCAAACTCTCTGAGGAACAAATAACATGCTATCAATCAGCTTGTTTCTCTTTGTGATAAAGAGACCTAAGGTTAGTAATTTGATACATTTTCTTTCTCTTCTTGTTTTAAATAATGGCATTATTTATAAATTATGCATTTAGTGAGGGGTGGGGGAGGGCAAGGAGAGAAGTATGATGTAAAATATGGAAAAAGTGAAATAATAACGTATTAGTTCTTTAAAACTATATATGCTGTTTAAACACTGTTGCTAAATATTATATCATGACTTTATTGCTTATACATGATTACAAATAATATGTCATGATATAATTGCAAATAATTAAAACTAAAATAGTTGTAAGTAATATGTTTTATGTTTAACTTTATTAATACAAACAGCAAGTAATATTTCTTTGTAGATACTCTTTGTAGCTTCCTTTTTTCTCTCTCTCTCTCTCTCTCTTTCTTTTTTCTCTTCTCTCTCTCTCTCTTTTTCTCTCTCTTATAAGTACAGTTATATGCTTCTGATAATATTGATATATGTATATAATAAGATTTGTATGAGAAAATGAAATAGGGCATATAAAAATAAGTTGTATAATATGTTAAATAACTGTAGGCTTGGTTTCACTGTCATAGAGACTGTAATGACTTGTAAAATACTTTGTGAAGGTTTTGCACTGTTTAGTTTCATTTGTATTACTAAATGACTGTCAGTCACTTGTATTTACTAAAATTCCCACCAGAATGTTAAGGGAGACAATTTGGGATGTGGGTTACCTCGTGAATAGTGTCCTCGAGTTGTTTTAAAAGCTTCAACACTCAGAATACACGCAGAGAAGCTGAATGCAGTCATTTTGAACTTTGACCCCTGATTTCACACTGACACATCGCAGATTCAAGAAGAACACTGTTCCAGGAAGTAGAACTGCTGTAAATGTGACTTTGTGATGAAAAACGAACTTTATGACATCTAAAATGTGAGTTATTCTTTATAACAACTTACTTATTTAAGATGTAATTTATAAAATATGAAAGTTATAATGATTTTAAATGATTCAGTATGCCATTGTAAGCAAGTGAGATATTTTAGAAGGCATAGAAGGTAAAACATATATACACATGTTTTGAGCATGACTGCAACATATTATTGTATATAAATACTTATGATTTAAACATATATAATGTTATAAATCATTTGACTTATCTAATTGACAAGCACAAGTATCATTATGATTATATATCAGAAGAAATTGTCATGTGACATATTTTAAAGCAGCAGTTCAGATATATAAAATACAGATGGCTTTCTTCACAATGATTTATGCATAACTAGGAATTTACATTGCTGTGCAGTATGACTTGTAAACATATGTATGAGTATAAATATTTTATTTACTGGCAATAATAAGTATGAGAAGAAAGCTTTGGTGCAAGTAATTTAAAGTTTTTAAAACTGTTAACTGCATTTCTATGGCAGAAAGTAGGAATACCCTAATATATGTAATGTCTGAACCATTATAGCCTAAGTTATTGAATCCAAATGAACATAAGAACTTATTTTTACAAACTTTTAATAAACTAAAATATAGATATGCCCCCTTTTTTTTTTTTTTTTCTCTCTCTCTCTCTTCCTTTCTCTCTCTCTCTCTTCTCGGTTCCCATTATCAAGTTTATTAGAATGCTATTTTGATTATGAGTGTATTTTACAAAATAGATGTACATAGTAATATGAGCTGTTTCTAAATGTTCTTATTTGTTTATGTGAAGCTGATTTATAAATTGTTTAGCTTTGTCTTACTACATAATCTAATTAAATGAGGTTAACTTTAGTTAATAATAGTCATATTGAATTGATATGGTGGCAGCTGAGGTACTGCTGCTTAGGATAGGGGGATAACTTGAGTGGTATGTGCTACTCAAAGTTGGAGTTCTTAACTCCAGGCTGGGTGCAATGTTTAATCCTAATATTATTTTCACCTGTTTATTGTTGTTTGTATATAGTTCTGACATCCACAACACATTTTATAAACTTATTGTCACTACAAATAAAAGTGAAGCTTATACAAAATCCCATAAGATTTTCAATAAATACAGCTATAATTAATGGTACACCTAAAGGAGGAGGTATAATATCATTTATTTTGTTAATTGTTATTCTGATTATATGTTTTATATGTTTATAAAAGCTAAATGATTTCTCTAAAAGGAATTTCTTTAAACATTAATGGACTGAATAACCCATGTAAAAGGGCAAGTTTAATGAGATACATTAATTTGCATAGGGCCAACTTAGTATTCCTTCAAGAAACACATCTCCTGAAAAAGGATATTGATAAATTAGCCACTAATAAATATACAGTCTTGGTTAGTTCAGAACACACTCAGAAAAAGAGGAGTGGCTATTTTATGGAATAAAAGTATGCCCATACCTAAAACTATTAAGTCTTATGAAGATGATAAAGGAATGTTTTGTATGATTACAATACAGATTAATGGAAAGACATATACATTAATCAATGTATATTGGATACCAGGAATTGGCATTAATACAGTGAAACACCATCTCAATAAGATCATATCATTTTCTATAGGAGATATTATTTTAGCAGGTGACTTTAATTGTATCCTACATGAAAAAGATACTACTACTATAGGAAAAAGGAAAATTACATCTAATGCAAAACATTTAAAGGATTTTGTTAATTTATATCATTTGAATGATATTAATAATCAGATAGATTCAAAATCATTATCATACACTTTTTTTTCTAACAGATATAAAACTTATTCAAAAATAGATAGCGTCTTTATTTCTAACCAGATGGTTAGAGACTTAATTAATTCTGAAATCATTTTGTGTCCTATATCAGATCATAATTCAATTGTCTTTGAGTTTATGATAAAAAGTACTTACAATGTTCAGATCAAAAGGATACCAGCATACTTAACTCAACTAAAAGACTATAAAGATTATATACTTTCAGAAGTGCAACATTTTTTAGACTTAAACAATACACCTGAAGTCTCCATTGTTTATGTTTGGGATGCTTTAAAATCATATTTATATGGACAAAGTATCAGATGGTATAATAATAAAAGGAAATCTTGGGACAAGGAATTACTAGATATTCAAAGCAAATTAGACTCATACAAACATAATAATAAAGAAAATATTATGGACAAAAAAGTAATTGAAGAAATAAATAAATTAAATGAGAAATACAAAGAAATTTTAACTCATAAAGTTAAAATGACATTAGAGAATATTTTGTCTTACTCAATAAGTCCCAAATACTTACATAGACTTAAAAGTAAAACAAAAAGGTTGAATAAACAAAATCATATCAAATAAATTTTCTCTACAAAGAAAAAGAAGAATGTTTCTAGTTTACCAGAAATATTAGATGAATTTAGAAATCACTTTCACAAAATTAATCATAATAACATTAACATGGAGCCTAAAGATAAAATAAAGGAATTTATAACTACAAACATGAACAAAAAACTTAATAAACAACAGACTAAACTAATGGATAAAAATATTACATATACAGAGGTTATTACACAAATAAACAAGCTTAAATCAAACAAAGCACCAGGTAATGATGGTATTATACCGGAGATCTATAAAATTCTACCCAAAAGTACTTACTCATCAATACATAAGGTTTTTATTTTGGCCCAAAATGAGTTAACAACTCCCCCATCTTGGCAATACACATTTATTTCACCAATTTTAAAACCCAATAAAGACCCAACCAGATGCACTTCATATAGACCTATTTCATTACTTAATGTTGACTATAAAATGTTTATGAGTATTTTTGCTGATAGATTAAAGACAATCATCCCAGGCATTATAGATATAGACCAGACAGGCTTTATTGTAAATAGAAATATTTTTGATAATATAAGGAGAACTTTAACGTTAATTGATTTTGCAAATAGGAAAAAGAAAGATTTAACATTTATTAGTCTCGATATAAGTTCAGCATTTGATTCAGTAAGTTGGGACTACTTGTTTATCTTACTGAAGTGCACAAACTTCTCAGATGCATTTGTAAATCTAATTGAACATCTATATAAAGGAGCATTGGCTTACATTAAGATAGGAACATATGTCTCACAAAAAATACCCATTTTAAAAGGTAAAAAACAAGGGTGTCCACTCTCTCCACTATTATTTACTTTAATAATGGAGCCTTGGGCTAATTTGATCAGAAACAGTACTGATATAGAAGGATTTGATATAGATGAAAATACAATATCTAAAATTCAACTTTTGCAGATGATGTTCTAATTACATCAGCTGGATCTAACTCTTCTATGCAGTCCTTATTTGATAAAATGATGGATTTTAAAAATATCTCTGGTTTAATATTCAATGAAGAAAAAACTAAAATATTACCAATATACACACGAAAAAATGTCCTCATTAATGATTTTAACAAATATATACCCAACTCAGGTCAGATAACTTACTTAGGTATAATATTAACTAAAGATATCAAATCTATTATACATAATAATTATAGTACCTGTCTTCTTAATATACAAAATCTTTTCAATAGCTGGAACAATATGTTTTTTACCATGGAAGATAGACTCACAATTATTAAAATGATAGTATTTCCTTAGATATTATACTTAATACAATCAATAATACTCCCACCTACAAAAATAATTATTAAGAAATTGAATTCACTAATGTTAAATTTCTTATGGGCACCTAATAGACCTAGGATTGCATTAAAGAAACATACTAATAGCTGGTCTCAAGGGGGCATTTTATTTCCAGACTTTAATTTATATACTATCTCTTCTATTATAAAAGTTATTACTTTGTTAATAGATCAGTCATATGTTGCAAGATGGAAAGATTACTGGGAACTAATTAGCATTCACTTCATGAAAATCTCTTTAATACATAAAAATATTATTGTAAATAACCCCATGTTATGGTTACTAAAATAATTTTGTACTTCATCCATTACACCAAAATATGTAGTTAGTTACCCATTAAACATTATTATCAGTTATCGTAATTTTATATTCATGCATCCTAAGTATAAGGAATGGAATTTTATTCTATTCCCTATAATGTATACACAAGGTATGCTTTTGTCAACCACCTCTGAAATAACTCTTTTAGTCACAGAGAATGATCTAAAGTATTGGTATCAGTTGCTGTCTGATAATAAAGTAAAAAATTTAGACTTCTTAAAGCAAGAATTTGATTTGAGAGAAACATGTTGGTTAGAAATTCAGACTTTTAGACAACCTCTTACTAATAAAATTGATTTAATGTCTTTAACAGTTAAAGAATCTGTTCCAATACTGATTGATTACTTGATATTAAATTTACAACATAGAGTTTCTGATAAAGGTAAGCTCATGCATACATAAAATTATCAGAGAAGAAACTCATTACAGTTCAGATACCTATTGGAATTATTTCATTTCCATTAATGGTGAATCACCAAAACAACAAGATAAACAATATATATTGGAATCTGCTTATAAAACTACTTCTTCCATTAATTGGAGACTTTTTACTTGGAAATTTTTACATAGATCCTTCTATACACCTTTAATGATGAATAAAATAAATAATAAAGACAACTTATGTAAAAGATGTAATGTAGAAATAAATGCTGATTGGGCACATATGTTTTATGACTGTATAAAATTGAAGGAATATTGGAAATTAATCAATGATTTTTGCAGGCCCTTTTCACAGATAATTTCATTGTTTCTAAATCACTTATATTATTTAACACACCTGTTCCTAAAAGTGTTAAAAAAGTTAAACTTCCCTTATTATGGTCTAGTCTAGCAGTGGCTAGAAAAATAATAACCAGAAATTGGATTTCAGATACCCCTCCTTCATTTAATGAATTTAAAAATGTTATGACTGAAGTGTGTCATATGGAATTGATGACAATAAAATCAAGAACTACTAGAGAAACATCCTATTATATTATATGGGATACTTTACAAAACCTGTTAAAAAAATCTTAGTCTCAATAGCATGACATTATAGTTTAATCAATTGATTTGATTTGTAGTGGATGTCTTTGTAAATACTTTGGTTATTTTATTGAATGTTATAACTATTTCTATTTTAATTGCTTGTATAAAATTGTTATGATATTTATTTTGTATGTTAAAAACAATAAACTTGTTTTAAAAAAAAAAAGGAATGACTCTTAATCGTGGAAGGAAACACTTTAACTGAACCCATTGAGCCATTGAAATAGTCACTGCATTTAATGACTGCTTCAAAACCATAACAAGAACGTGGTTGAAAGTGAATTATCCAACTTAATACTTGATGAACTTTGTCCGATTACAGCTCAAAACTTGATTAAAGTAACATTAAAGCAAATGAAAATAAGTATGTCTACATCTCCAGTTCGGTCTTAAATAAGAACGTGGTCTTTTGATACAACTTATATTTAATAGTTAACTAAGGTATAACATAGCACTCCTAGCATGGAAACAATTTAGTATTACACCTATTTTGAAAAAGGGTTGCCCAAGAATGTAAGTAACTATAGGCCAGTTAGTATGACATCTATACTGGTTAAGCGTTTTGAGAGATGCATTCTCCACATCGTGGAAGTAGAGAAAAATGACATTAAGGAGTCTAACATGTATCAACAACATGGATATGTTAAATGTCACTCAATACTAACCAATAGGATAGATTTCTATGAGCAGGAACCGAAATGTGGTGCAATATGTTTATATTCCTTTCCAGATATCACTATTATTAGATCATTAGTTAGTTAAGGTTATAACCCTTACCTGTTAAGGTGGATAGGAAATTGGCTAATGGATTGTCAACAATGTGTGGTCATATAGAGTCACAAATCACAACCTGCTAATGTTTTGCATTGTGTGCCCCTAGGATCAGTGTTGGGCTCTGTACCATTTAACCTAGTGCTTGTGGGCATACCCAGATATCCTTCTTTTGAATGAATCCATTTTCTGGTGATTGCAAACTTGGTTTTGTAATAGTCAGAAAAAAAAGTATGAAAAATCAGTATGCATTTATCAGCTATTGTAACTTAGGCAGCTGAATCTTGATTACATTTTAGTATTGATAATTTTAAAACCATCCTTTTTTGGAAAACCTTGTATTTCAGAACCAATAAAATTGAATAATACTCATAGGAGAGGTGGGAGAATACAAGGATCTTAGGACTGTAGTCTCCAACACTCTGTCATTTACAAAATATATTCATATTACTGTATATTGAGCAATGTGGCAAACTCATGTATTGTTAAGGAGCATCACAGATAGGGATGCGGTTTGCATGGTTGGTATTTATAAGACTTACATACAACTATAAGATTGAACTGTAGGAAAAAAATATGACAAACTGCATACTACATATATGGAATAGATTACCATTCTCTGTATATGAATCAAGTTCCAGATCATCTTTCAAGAAGAATCTGGGTATATGAGTAAAAGATATAACCTTTTCATCAGCTTTTGTAGAGACTAAGTTCCTTGTTGGCTTATAGGCCAGAACTCAAGAATCAACTTTATGAACTTAAGAAATACTTTTGTTATTACAGAAATGTGGTGTACCTATGATTTACACTATAAAATACACAAAATGTTAGCATTCAAGACTAACAGCACTTTACAAGCAGATTATATTAAAGAAAAATCGGAGTATCTTGTAGTCATTTTCATTTTTACTTCAGTTAGTTGTGCAAAACAAATACTAATTCTAAATACATTTCCAAGTTTCGGTATTAAATAACTCTCACATGTAAAGGTCTGGATAACTTCATTGTATCTTTGGTCTCAGGGGACAGTGAAGTAGCAGTTAGTAAGTAGCTCAGCTAAATGTTACAACTTTGCTAGAAATTGATATTGATACTAAGGCTTTGCAACATATATTAATTAGCAAAATATTTGTCTGCAAGGAAAATCTTTTGGAACCAATGCAATTATTTCAAAATGATTATTTATTTGTATGGCTCCACATAAGCACTGATATTTCTTTGGTAGTCATATGTATTTAACGTTTACATCACAGCCTATATCATGCAACACTGATATATATTATTTGGGTTTCAGGTTTACCTGCATGTAATTTGCGGTGAGCTCTCTAATGTGTGATCACAAATGTGGGAGTTGTTTGATTTGTGTTCAAACACTGAAATTTCTTAATATTTAACTCTCATGTATCATACTTCAGCCACTGACCCGTTTTATTCAAGTGCTTATGCTTCCACTCCTGTTAAAGTGCACCGATGTATGATTGAATAATATGGACTGTATGCTCATAAGAATGAATAAATGGGAAGTGTCCATTTTTATGAATAGGAGAGTATCTGTAATGTCTGATGAGCTACATATACATGAAGGTATGTTTATGCTGGTATATGATAGCACCTTAAGAATGAATATCAAATGATTTTTTTTCTAAAGAAAGTTTTAAAATTAATGAATGAAGTACAATTTTCGGAATTAAGATGCTATTCTTTCTATGGCAAGTTACTGTTATAACATCAATAATTCTATGTACAGTCTCTCATAACTTACAACAGGATGGAAGTTGCAGCAGATGTGTTGGTTAACATAGCAGGCTAAGATGGATGTACCTCAGATCCCCAACAGATAATAGGGTTTATAAAGTGCATGCTACTTTTAATTTGATTTAATATTTGACCATACTGGGCATATGATCATTCAGGCAGGTGGCTATATAAGTTGCTCTGTCTCATTGAAGGCCAGATGGCAGACCTGAAAGGCTTAGAGATACCGGTGAATAAACATTTGGCTGTACTGAAGGACTGGATAACTTGAAGCAATACCTAAAAGAGGGGTATAGGAAGAGTTGACTTTAATAATGTGCAATATTGTATTATGATCATACTGGCTGAAAAAGCGAGGTAGAAATGTAGCAGAAAGGAGGTAACATGGAAAAACAGACAGGTATAGCAACCTTTCCTTTACATCTTGGTACTTCATGGGAAACAGAAGGGAGAGATCATGGATCAAAAAGTTACAGGAGGATAGGGTACAGACAGATATGCAGGCATACCAATATTTCAAGCATGGGCATTAATGCTGTTCAGGCTTGCCAATATGCCAAAACAGTTGTTCCCAGAATAAGTTTCCAGGTCGTTCTTAAAAATATCCAAACTAGTGCTTGCTTTACTGTAATTTGGTAGTTTATTCCCTGCATCAGCTGCTCTCTCAGAAAACCAATTAGTACACTTCTCATTCCTATAGAATCTTCCACACAGGTTGTCTGATGATTCTCTAGTACTTTTTGATAACCCCAAACATTCCCAGAGGCAGTTGTCTCTAAATGCCATATGTACTTGAATCAGATCTCCTCTTAAATATCTATATGAGACACTGTACAAGTTCAGATATTTTAGTCTTTCATAATAACTTAAATTTTCATATCCATGGATGCCCTCGCTATATTTCTGATGTTCTCCTTCCAGTTTGCTCATGCTTGTTTTCTTATAATTTATTTATTTTATTTATTTTATTTTACATTTGTTGACCGGGCTAGTCCAACTGGATACATGTCCATTTTCAGTAGAGGCCCGGGGAGAAAAGCTCCATAGAGGGTAGTTATGACAATAAACAACAGGAGATCAGAATACAAAGTATTACTTTCAAAGTCACATGAACAGTTAAAAAGGTTATACAGATAATTTAAATAGTAGAAACATTCTTAGGTAGTTGGAGTATCCTAACTACAAATGAAGACCCTTGAATTATGGATTGGATGGATAATAGATAGAAGTTGGCTGCTTGCTACTAATCAGGATTAGAACATGGGCATAACCAATCCGATTTTAGTAGATCTTTGAGTTGTTTTTTGAATTGGTTGAGTGAGGTCTCGTGTCTTAGGTTGTTTGGGAGGGCATTCCAGGATTTTCCAATGGAATTAGCGTAGAGTGCTTCACCACCTGAATTGTTAGATTTAATAGTTTGAATTTGTAGGCTTTTGGAAGATCTAAGGGATGTAAGGTTAGAGTAGGGAATGAATATTTTGGTCATTGTGGGGGTTTTGTCAGGATAGTGGATTGTTTTGAATGCCTCAATAAGTTGATTGAGTTTGAGAATGTTAGGTAGTTCTAACAAATGTAGTGTTCTGAGATTGTTACAGTGGTGTGTACGATAGGGCATTCCTGTTATAAATCTAGCTATGTGGTTATAGGTTGTAGATAGTTTGTTGAGTTCTCTTTTATTAAGGAAGGAGAATATCGGGGAGGCATAGAGGAGTGTGGAAAGGAGGTGAGTCCGGGCAATGGTTAATTTAGTGTGTGGGGTTAGGAAGTTCTTAATTCTATACATGGACCCGAGTTTCTTGTTTACCGACTTAATGGTCAGGTTGATGTGAGTGTCAAATTTAAGCTTGTGGTCTATGGTCACATCAAGCAGTTTGGTGTGAGAGACAGGGTCAATTATGGTCCCATTTTTGGATGTCATGAAAGTTGGGGTGGTTGGAGGTAGGAGAATGATTTCCTTGAGGGGTAGGAGTAGTGGGAAAACAGAAGTAATTTGGTTTTGGATGGGTTAAGTAAGAGTTTTAGTTCCAAGAACCATTTTCAACTAGGAAAAACAGTTTTGGGTGGCAACTTGGAGTTTGTCGAGGGAGCTATCGGAGCAGATCAGGGTGGAGTCGTCTGCATATTGTATGCAGGTGGCTTTGGGAATGATAGAGTGCAGATCGTTAATAAATAAGGAGAAAAGAAGAGGACCAAGGATAGATCCTTGGGGGACACCGATATTTGTGGGGAGTAGGTCGGATAGGCTATTTTCCCATAGCACAGCCTGATTTCTATGAGAAAGGTAGTCATTAAACCAGTCTATGGTAGTCTTGCTAAGGTAGTATGCCTCCAGTGTGTGGATCAACTGTGGGTGATTGACCATGTCGAAGGCTTTGGATAGATCAAGAAAGAGCACCGAGGTTATTAATTTATTGTTTCGATTGTGGTTAACTGAGTCAATAAAGGAAAGGAGAGCAGTAGTTGTGCTGTGATGGGGGCAAAAGCCGTGCTGGGTATGAGACAGGAGATTGTTTCGAGTAAGATGGGTAATGAGCTGCTTGTGAATGCAGCGTTCCATGATTTTGGCTAGAGGAGATAGTATAGCTATGGGTCTGTAGTTTGATGTGTCAGTGGAAGATCCACCTTTATGTAGAGGGATGATGTGGGAGATTTTCCAAATAGAGGGAATAGAAGCTTCTGAAATGGTCCGTTAACCAAGATAGAAACAGGGTAGGCTATGGCATCAGATGCAATTTGTAGGTAGTTGGCTGGGAGTAAGTCAGCCGCTAAGGTGGTTGGTTTGAGTTTATTTAGAAGGGTTCTAATATAGGAGGTAGGTACGGGTTGGAGGTTGAAGGCGGGTTGAGTTTGGACTTTGGTTGAGGGTGTAGCCAAGGGAGAAGTAGTAAGTTGGTTGGCAAGGGACTGAATGGTTTCTGTGAAAAATGAATTAAAGGTGTTGGCTATTTCTCTAGGATCTTTACCAATGAGTTTTTCAGGGGTAGGGGTGGTGGGTTTGCCTGGATGCAGGAGGTGATTAAAACCGGCCCAGAATTTCTTGGGATTATTCTGGTGTTTATTTTGGAGGTGACAGTAATACTGTTATTTGTCAGACAATACGGCTGCTTTAGTTGAGTTTCTAAGTTGGAGAAACTTGATGCGATCTAGTGGGGTTTTAGAGGCTCTCCATTTGTGCCAGGCCTTATCTCGATGTTTAATTTTGGCTTTAGTGTCCTTTGTTAGCCAGGGTGCAATGCGTACCTTAGTTTTAGTGAGATGCTTAGGAGCATGTGAGTCGAGTATTTTTAGGAAAGTGTTATTAAAATATAACACACTCTCATCTATGGGTAAGGTTTTTAGGATGGACCAATTACATGCCTTAAGATCTGCAATGAATTGGTCCGGGACAAAATTCTTACTGTTCCTGACTAGTCTGGATTGTGGATGATTTGAAGTTGGACACTTGTGCTTTATAATAAAGGTAATCAGGTGGTCACTAAGGTCGTTGGGAAGGGTCCCTGTATAGTTATTTGGAGCCTTGTTTGTAAGTATCCAGTCAAGGATGCTCTCTTTTTGTTGGGCATTACCATTCTGGTTGGAGATAGAATATTTTGAGAAGCCATGTAAGTTAATGGGGAGGATTTGGGAGTTCGAATAGAGGCCCAGTTAATATTAACATCCCCTAGAATTATCGTTCCTGGGATAGTTGGTGGCAAGCCAACTGAGGATTAGTTCTAGGTTTTCAATATTTTTGCCTGGTGGTAGATAAGTTACTATGAGATTAATACTTTTTTGGTTGTTTAGGCGAATCTTTAGAGCAATTAGTTCAAGGTTGTGGATTTTTGGGGGTTGGAGTGGGTTCATGGTGATGTTCAGGAGTTCTTGAACATGACAGCTATTCCCCACCTTTCTGGTTATTCGATCGCTCCTAAGGATGCTATATCCAGGTGGGATAATTTCTTCATCCTTAGTGCATGGTTTAAGCCATGTTTCCGATAGGCACATGATGTCAGGGGAGTGAGTTGCAAGCAAGGCATGTAAGCTGTGAATCTTATTATTAATACTTCTTAGGTTAAGATGAAGGATAAGGAGGGAGCCCACTAGGTTTCTGGTATCTTTCAGTGTTTTGGGGTCTAAGTCAGAGTTAGGACCTGGGTTGGGGTGGATATCACCATCTATTGTGATAGATTTTTTTAAGTAGTCAAATATTTTTTGGAGTTTGATTAATAATTTTAGGGTATCTTTTGTTGTGGGCACCTTTGGGTGGCTGAGGGTAGGATGATTTATTTTAGGTATCTGGTTATTAGCATGGTAGTGAGACGGTGGGATGGGTTTGGAGTGGTTATGAGAATGAATGGAGGTGTGACCTTTAGAGAGGAAGACACCTGTTAGGGTTAGGGTTTCATAGCTGGTTGAGAGGTAGGAAACAATAAGGAGTAATAGTATGAAGGGAAGGGTAGTAAAAAACTTTTTGTCCATGGTTTGAAGAGGTTAGTGAGTGTGGTGAGCTGGGGGGGGGGGGTTTCGTTGGAGAAACCAGGGTATGGAAAGAGTAGGAAGGTATATGGTGAGTAAGAAATTGGAGGGGTATAGGATGGAGTTTTAACTAGATAGAGGTTAGCAAGTGGGTGGAGATTACCTAGTCAGAATAGGCTAACAAGGAATGAGAGGGAGATGAGTGGGTGGAGATAGCCTAATCAGTGTAGACAAGCTAGAAATGAGGGGGAGATGAGTCAGAGCACAGGAAGGTTGTGATTGGTTGGTGGAAAAGGGGAAGGGCTTAGTGGCCTAATAAATGTAGAGGTAGTGGGGGCGGGTGGGAATAGGGGGCAGGGTGGTATAAGGTTTCCATATTATTATTCCACAGTCAAGTTTAAGCCTAATATAATTAACAAGCAATGACTTTGTCATGTCTGATTTCCCTAGACTTTATAAAGCTGATTATACAACCTATAGTTCTATAACTATCATTAACCAATTGGCTGATATGATTAGAAAAACTCAAAGCTGGATCTACTCATATACCCAGGTCCTTAAATGAATCTACAGCTTTAATCACTGTTTGCTTTATTAAATATTCACTTTTCAATTTATGTCTCCCAAATTTCATATGCTTAGTTTTTGATGTGTTTATCAGCATATTATTATCCTGTGCCTAAATAGTTAATGTAGTCAAGTTCTTTTGCAGACATGTCATATCTGTAACACGTGTAATCAATTTACCCAATTTCAGGTCATCTTAACTGTAGAAGACCTCAGATGAAAAAGATAGGTCTGAAAAATGCAATCTAAACAAGTAAAATCTGTAAAATATCAATTAAAAAAATAGCTGAGATATTCACCCCAACTCTGGTCCAACTGTTCATAAAACCATCACTTCCAACCCCCAAAATAAACCAGTCACCTAATACATATCACCAAAAAACAGAATCCAAACTTACCTTACTAAATATGAACTTAAGAAGTACGTGTAATAAAATCCATGACATACACGCTTATCTTGCCACACACTTCTGATGTTGTCATAGCTACTAAAACCTGTTAAAAAAGAAATAAAGGATAATGAGACCCCCCCGATATAAAATACTCAGGTATGACAGACAAAACAAGCATGCAGGTGGTATAGCAATCTTCTGTAAAAATTCCCTAACCATTACCTTACTTCCACGGGAAATACCCAAATTTAACAATGCTGCACCACTAATGGCACTCCTAAAAATCAACAATAGGAAAACTATATGTTTAGCACCAATTTATATACCACCAAGGAATAACATTGATACCGCTGGAAGCATCCTGTATTGGAGATCCTAACTAATTAACAGTGAAACTATAATACTTGTAGACTTTAATATATATTGGCACCTCATAAATTCCACTACCCCCACTGAATCCATAAACTTGTACAACTTCAGACAATTAATTACCATACCTACTATAATCAATAAAACATCAGGGAGACACTAAACGTTAGATTGGATTCTTACAAACAAACCAGACAAACTGACAAAAGTAGGCTGCCCCTCAGTTAGCATAAGTGACCACATACCAACATTTATTTATTTATTATTTATTTAACATTTGTTAACTGAGAAAGTTGAATGGAAATGAAGCCAATTTTAGAGCATGCCTGGGGAGAAATGCTCCAGATGCATGTCTTTGTAACATGGGAGGAAACCAGAGCACCCAGAGGAAACCCACACGAATGCCGAGGGGACATGCAGACTCCACACAAAAGGCACTCCGGAAGAGAATCAAACTGGAGAACCTCTTGCTGTGAGGTGACAACGCTGTGACTGCACCACTGCACCAGCCAACATATGCTTTTAGAACTCACCATAATCTAGATAAACATATTATCTATATATCAAATATAAAATGCAACTAATTTCAGCAAAGATATTTTCAATAAAACATTAAAAAATATAACTGAAATGTACTTGGAACAATGCCACTAGATACTGCTGTAGAACACATTAATAATATATTCTTACAGACCTTAAATAACCTAGCACCTGTACTTAATAAAAGAATAAAGTCTAACTTCATACCATAGCTGACAAAGGAAACAAAAAATCATGATAAAAAGGGAATAAAGCCTGGAAAAACTGGTATAAAAATAGAATTCAAAATGCCCTCCAGTAATTTAGACATCTTAGAAACCTTGCAAAACTCCATGTCAAACAGGATAAGCAAACATACTAGATCAACCTACAAGACAAACATATAAACAACCCAAACTTTTTTGGTCATCACTAAATAAACTACTCCACCCTGGCAAGGCCACTAGTCCCTTTCCAAAAACAGACAATATGACAGACTCTATCTCCACACAGTTTAATTCCTACTTTATACAATAAATATTGGGCCGGATTCATGAAGGCTTGCACAGAGTCTAAGAGTAGAGTAAGACTCCATATAGCCAACATGTCTGCCGAGCAATCCAGGAACAGCCGACAGGGGCATGCAAGAGAGCTCCTAAAATGACTCTTACATGGACAGGGCTAGGTTATGCAAATTACCTCATTTGCTGCCAAAAGCTATGCAAATGAGGTAAATTTGCGATCCAGAAAACCCTAACCTGTCCGAGTAAGAGTAGTGTTGTTTGCAGAAATGTACTCCATTGACAACTGAGTACCATTCTGCAAACAGCAAAACGGAGCCGTGACAGCTCCAAAAAAAGGATGCATCCAGCTGAGGAAGCATGCCAATGGCCAAATATATGGTCATTGGCAATGTTCCCTGTTGGAAAATAAAAAAAAAATCTTTTTTTTTTACCTCGATCTCCGAAGTTTAAGCGTAGCGCAGCGCCACGCAAATGTGCTGCGCTTTAAAAACCAGAAAACCAAAAATTAAAAGCCATAAATAGGGGTTTTATTGAAAATATTCATTTTCCATGCAAGTGAAAGGCAGGCTGAAGACAACATGGCTACTGAATAGAGGTTGCTAAGGGGGAAAGCTCAGTCTAAGAGATGTAGCCAAGCATTAGTAGGCAATCCTATGCAAATGAGGGTAAAGATAGTGAATCCCAATTTTACATGGCAAATGAGCAAAGTCTGTGGAGTGTAAGAGTAGGATAAGGGGAGTATCAGAGTAGAAGATAGATGACATCACGAGGGGCGTATGTATGAAAGAATGTAAGCTTATTGGAGCAGAGTGGCATGTGTTTGTCAGTTACTCATCACTGGAAGAGGTGTGTCAACAGGTATCCTAGCTAAAGCCAAGAAATTGAAGGTGTATGCCATGGATAACACTAAAGTTTCTTGTTGAAGTGCCTGCAACATGTTTGCATGTGGGTGCATGCCTGTATATCCGAGTAAGACTGTGTGCACGCGTGTGCACCCGTGTGCGCGCGTTTAAGCCGGAGTAAGTATGTGTAAGGTTGTTGAAATCTGTATAAGCGTGTTTGCACCTGTGTGCGCACGTTCAAGCAGGAGTCAGCAAGTGTTAGGCCATGTAAGCATGTGTGCACATGTGTGAGCTGGTGTGCGCATGTTTGCGCTTGTTTGCACGGTGCTGCCCCCTGTGGAAACAGAAAGGGAAAAGGAAGCACAACAAATAGTAGGAAGCTAACCAAGGAGAACTAGCAGAGCTAGCAGGTGAAAATAATCAGAATCAGGCAATTACATAGGCAGTACACTAGCCCAGCTCAGCCCAGCACTTAAAACTCTGCAAACAACTTTCCACCATGTTTTCTTCAGAGACACTGCAACACTGCAGTAAACTAAGAAAAGTGAAAACTTAAAAAGCTTTACTGAGACAAAGAAATGTTAGGGGCTGCCATTGCTGTTATAAGGCGACATATGCAACATGCTGAGGGTGGTGACAATGCAAATGCTACTGAGCAACCCACAGTGAGGAGACAGAGAAGAGTGTACAGGTCCAGGGTAACCTACCAGGGGAAACATGAGCTGGAGATAGTGGAGCGCTATAGAGTGGACAGAGACCTCATGCAGCAAATTGTTGAGCTGTGCAGGCCACGCCTCACACACAGAACCAACAGAGGGGAACCCATCGCAGTGGAAACCAAGGTATGTGTTGGCCTAAGAATACTAGCAACAGGTACCTTCTAGAGACCAAGTGGTGATATGATGGGGATTTCACAGGCATCAGCATCCAGGGTACTGCATCAGTTCCTGAATGCCATGTCAGCACATGTCAGTGATCATGTATATTTCCCCAATTCCCGTGAGGTATTGGCCAGCAATATGCGTTTTTTTCCAGCAAATAGCGGAATACCCTGAGGTAGTGGGTGCAATAGACTGCACACACATATGCATCAAAGCACCAGCTGGTGAGCAGGGTAGGGCCTACTTTAACCGCAAGGGCTTCCCCTCCATCAATTGCCAAGTCGTGTGTGATACCCACGGCATAATACTGAATGTGTGTGCTGGCTGCCCTGGAAGCTACCATGATTCCCATATCTGGCATCTGACACAGCTGTACCAGACATTTGCCAATGGGGACATCCCTCATGGTCACCTAGTGGGGGATGCTAGATATGCACTAGAGCTGTGGCTGATGACACCCATCAGAAATGCACACACACCTGAACAGGAACGCCATAATGAGGCACACGCACAGACAAAAAATGTAATCGAGCATGTGTTTGGGCTGCTCAAGTCATGGTTCCGGTGCCTGGACACATCTGGTGGAGCCTTGCAGTACTCACCAACTGCATATACCCAAATTGTCATGGTATGTACTATGCTACATAATATGATCATGCGAAAACAGCTGCAGCAGGAGCAGCATAGGCCCAGGTCAATTGCGAAGGCCATCACAGGCAGAGCGTGACTCAGAGGAGGAACAACCTGAGCCTGCCCCAGTAGGCAGAAGGAGGCATGTCCAGTATGCTTTGGCCTTGGCAAAGAGGCAACGCATAGCACATACACTGGCTCAGTAGGAACCCTGGAAATGATACCTCTCTTTGACTCGCACATATAGTAAAAGGGATGCATAACTTGACACTACCTGTTTTCAAACATGTATAGGGAGTGTACTATGTGCATCTAACATAGGCAGCCCTGCAGCACCACCTGATGCATGGTTGCCATGTTTTAAGCAATATAAAGCAGTGCTAAACAGCTTTTACCACTATTTAGTATATGTAAACAAACTTGCACACACTAACTAGCACAACTTTGGGCAATGTTGAGCAATATCGGGCAACGTTCAGCAATGCTGGTTAATGTTGAGCAATGTTGGGCAAGTTCGGTCAAAGTTGGGCATAGTTGAGCAAAAGCAGGTAAACATGCTCATATTTGCTTTACTGTTCCTTAAGCAGTCTGGTCTGCCCAGTATGAAAATATAAAGCAGTGACAGTCCTCGAACCCAGGATACTGTGCCCTATAGTCACAGTACTGAACCACTAAACCATGAAAGTATTTCACTGGTCAGCCTGTATGAAGAAATGTTGATAAGTCTATGCAAAGTGTCACATGGAAACCCTGCAGGCACAGCATAATCCCTGTCGAGTTATGACACAAAGGTGAGCCCTGCAGTAAAAATATAACTTGATTTTTCAACACACATATAGTATAAATGTTAATATTGGGTGTGTTCACACACGTCAACAAATGTAGTGGACTTCAGACAGCAACATACTGAAAGGTCACACTGGGCATGCTCTCACACTTGAATAAATGAGGCAAATGTCAGGCAACAAAATACTGAAAGGCCAAACTGGGCATGCTCACACACTTAGGCCATGTCTGAGTACAGCAGTGGGACACACATATCTGGCAGTTGCATGTGTTAACCCAGGAACCTCTCACTATTCACCAATCCTGCCTTGTGCATATAGTTATATGACAACAGACACATATATAATATATTGGAACCCTGTCATAATCAAATATGTACTACAGATACTTAGGTTGTTCATAGAAAGTGAGAAAGCAAAGAAGATAAAAAACCTGCAATCAGTATCATCAATAAACAATGTGCACTCCAAACATTATCATAGGTTCATAGGTTGATACTAGGCTATCTGCCCTAGGGCATTTATAAGCCTAGCCAGAGTGTGTTTGGCTTTCGCCACCCTTTTAGATTAGTAGACTGTGCCTTTGAATAGTAGGTCACAGAAGTTAGCGCTTTTACAGTTAGTTTATTGTGCCTCTGTCTATCAGGAACCCAGAAGAGATCCCAGGGGTAAACTTACAATCTCCCATCCACTCGTCATGATTTATCTTGAAGAGGGTCAATGAGGGGCTCTGCCTAACTTGGACTAGGATTTTGTTCCAGAGTGAGGGGAGCCTCTGGGATATGAATCTGTCCCTCCAGTATGTCCTATTTATTTCTGTGCTGAGATTTAAGTCCCTGGAGTATGTAGCTCTAAGGGATTCAGATTTCCTGAGGTGGAGCATGTCCATTAATTCTGGTTTGGACATGGCTTTATACGTCAGGCACAGATCGCCTCTGAGTAGGCGGTAAGCAACTGAGTAGAGCTGGAGTTTCTTTAGCCGAACTGCGTAGGGCTTCTGTTTGAGTCCCTTGATCCTCTTGGTGAGGTACTTTTGGGGTCTTTCCAGTTGCTGCAGGTGTCGGGTAAGGTACATCCCAAATGGGGCATTGTATTCAATTATGGGCCTGATGAGTGATGAGTAGAAGGGCACAATGACCTCTCTTGATCTAGATGTGAAACCTTTCATGATAAGGTGGGCTATATAGAAGGTCTTTCTAACCCCTTTGGCAACAGAGAGATTACTATCTACTTGGGTCCCCAAATCCCTAATTACTTCTTTTGTACTTAATGGATTACCACCTATGTGTTAATTTGTGGGCACTTTGTTTTTCCCAAAAGGGATGACTATGCATTTTTTGGCATTTAGCTTTAGGCCATGGCTCTGGCACCAGTTATCCGTCTCTGTGAGACCCTTTTGGAGGATGCTTGTGTCAGCCAGAGAGTCAATTATGGCACCCAGTTTGTAGTAATCTGCACACTTGGTCAGCCATAGTCCTCCCGTGTTAGCCTGTACCTCAGAAAAATATATAGCGGACAAGAGAGGTCCCAGGACTGAGTCTTGCAGGATGCCACTTGTAACTGGTTTAGAGTCTGGCATGGCACCTGCAATTCTAACCATGTGGGTGCTATCTCTGAGCCAGTTTGCAACCCATCTTGTGACATATGGGTTGGTATTTAAGCTGGTGAGCTTATTTATGATGCCCGAGTGGGGTATTGTGTCGAAGGCTTTTGCAAGGTCCAGGTAGGCTGTGTGGACTACCTTCCCTTCATCTATGGACCTGGTAACTGTTTCAAAGAAGTTGACCAGGTTCAAGAGGCAAGATCTGCCCTTAACAAAGCCGAATTGGGTAGGATTCAGTGTCTGGAGGTTCCCGATGTCTTTGTTTATGAGTTCCATGATGATACGCTCCATAGCTTTGCAGACCAGGCTAGTCAGGCTTATAGGGCGATAGTTTCCAGGGTCCGTTGTGACACCACCTTTGTGGAGCGGGACCACTGTTGCTGTACGCCATTCCTTGGGTACATATCCTGTAATAAGGCTGAGATTGAACAGTGACTTTATGTGAGGGTTAAGTTCTTCTTGAAGCTCGTGTAAAACGCAGCCAGGGACACCGTCCGGTCCCATTGATGCTGTGTTTTTTGCTTTGGAGAGGGCAGCTCTCACCTGTTCATCTGTGATGTCAGGGAGGCTACACTCTGTTGGGATGGACATTTACTCTTTTGGGGGGGATGGGGGGAGAAATTTCCACTGAATCTGTCTGCCAGGATGTTGGCAATGTCTGTGGGTTCAGTGTATTTTTTGTCATTTTGCACTAACTCAGAGCATATCTGGGAGTTGCCACCCAGGTTCCTGACATAACTAAAGAAGGCCTTGTGATTATCTTTAGTGTCTTGTGAAATTTTTCTTTTGAAGCTGGCCTTAGATGATTTTATGAGGGATTGTAGCTTCTTGCTAGTACTGATCAGAGATGCCTTCCCTTTTTGGGATTTTGCTCTATCATGTAGTAGCTTCCTCCTTTTGTTGTATAGCTTATTTATGGCTGGGGTCCACCAGACAGGTCTTCTGCCTTTGGAGGAGTCAGTCTTGGTTTTAATTGGGATAGCACGATCCATGCATTCCTGTAGGTGTCCATAGAATGCGTTTGTAAAGGATTCTGCAGTTTGAGCAGTATTTTCCACTGGCCCGGGAGCTTTGAAGGATACCACCTCAGTTTTGAGAAGTGTGAAGTATGCTTTTGAGAAGTTCTTCACTGAGGTGACCTTGGCTGTGGGTGGGGACAGGATATGGATGTCCAGTGAGATTAATTTATGGTCTGACCTTACCAATGAGGGGTATACCTCTGGTGTGGACATAGAGTCCCCATGTTGGTGATGACCAGGTCCAATATGTTTTCCCCTGTTGTGGGGGAGGTGACCAGTTGTTCCATAGCATTTGAGTCTACACGTTGGGTGAGGGTGTTGGGGCTTGAGTAGTATTCCCAGTCAATGTTTGGGTAGTTGAAGTCACCCAATTTAATGGTGTTTGGAGAGACATACATATTCTCCAGTGTTCTCAGGAAAGCCGACTGGGGTTCGTGAGTTTGGGAGGCTGGTCTGTAGCAGGCTACAAACTGAAAGGCCATTTTTCCCACTGTTAGTTGCACAGGGATGGTCTCCGATGCTTCATGCAGTGCTACTAACCTGGAGGTGTGGGTATCTTTGATGTATATGGATACTCCCCCTCCTTTTGTGGTTCGGTCCAAGTTTTGTGGCCGAAAAGCATGGTATGAAGTATAACCTGTTAGTGCTGGGGTGCTTTCGGGAGCCTTGAACCAGGTTTCTGTTACTGCACAGCTATCGATATTCTCCATACTGAGGAGAGCCTCAAGTGCATGCATTTTGAGGTTTAGACTTCTGGCGTTGAGCAGCATTACCCTTAGTTTCTTTTTCCTTGTATTGTCTATGGAGGTGGGTTTGTCTTTTGAGCCTTGCCTAAAAAAGGCACTATGGGGGTGGCAAGAGCTTTAGCCAGTATTCAAAAGCCCAGGGGTGACAGGTGCACACCATCCCTAGCGAAGCAACGTGGCTTGTCGAGCGTGTCATCCCAGGCTGACAGACACTGGATCCCCTTTGAATGACACCAATACTTGAGCCAATTGTTAAAATTGATCATTTTGTCTTTATACTGTGGCATCATTCTTGGTGAGGGTAAGATGCTACTCAAGGTCAGGGTCATACCGGCCTGGGCTACATGATCAGAGAGCTCCTCTATGTCTCTTTTCATGTAGTCCAGGGAGGTACATCTCAGGTCATTCATACCAGCATGGACAATGACTGAGTCATATTTGTACTTGCTTTGGAGTGACCTGAGTGTGTTATGTGGCGGATCCTGGCACCCGACAGACAGCTTACAGTGACCTTCTCCTTGTTCAGCCTGGTGAGTGGGATGTCAGTGTGTCTGACAATAGTGTCAGCTATTACAAGTGTATTAGGTGTGTTGTTTAACCTTAAGGGCAGTGACTGTGTGGCACACTGACTTTGTGAACTATGTGATACGTGGCTATTGTTGTGGGGTAGCGGTTGTTTGGGTGTCTGCTTTGGAGGTCTCTGCTGCTTAGGCAGATTTTTATTTAGAGCCTCTGAGTATGTTTGTGTGTGTTTATGTGTTTGGTTTGCTGTTGCTATAGGTCTATGTAAGACTGTATTTGTGGTGTGTGTGGTTACCTTCTCCTCCTGATAGACTGTGCCAGTCATCGGTTGAGAGAGCTCAGACTCCAGTTTGGCTATATAGTTGCATCTCTCACATATATTTGAGTTTGTTAGGAGGAGGAGAGGGTTGTCTGTGTACATAAGGCAATTGTAACATTGCCTCAAAATTCCCATATTCACCAGCTGGACTGGAGAGTACACACAAAACTGACCTTTGGACATGTCAGGATATTATGATGAAATACTTTTTGACTGATCAAAAAGGATCAGTAGGGTGTTAAGTGTTTAAAAGAGTATAAGAGGGGTTTAGTGCTTAGGTTTGTTGGTGTTTTGGAAAGATTATCCACGAAGGAGTCCAGACAGAACCATGACACTTCTTTCAGCTATGTCATAATTAGCAATGTACACTCATATATGCCCTGAGTCAGGGCCATCTGTAAATGACTAACAATGCCAACATCCTGTCAGACAGGCCCATACATACATACATACCCACCTCCCACTGACAAAAGGCCATATCATCATACCAGGAGATATCACATGTAGAATGGGTAAACAGCTCCTTCCAAAGCTGAAAACGTGGCATCAATTGGATTACATTGTTTCCCTATATGTGTCATAAGTGAACTACAGAACAAACAGAACCTGCACCTGAACAGTCTGGTGAGCCTCACCCTCTCTACAGGATATGAAACTGTTGAATGGGTTACAGCAACATATGGCACACTCCACAAGTGTTGGTGCACAACAGACCATGGGAACTATAGTGTTATAAGCCTATGAAGTCTGATCTGCAAGGCCATGGAGTCCATCATGATTGAAGTCATAAACAGAGCTATTGGAAGCCTACAAACACACAACCCTACCAACTTTGGTTTGGTCATGGGCAGATCATGGTTCCCAAACCTGCTAGACTGTTTGCAAGGCAGCCACCCAGGACATACATCACTGAAATGAGCTACACACGTCCCACATAGACTTTGAATAGCCCTTTTCCAACATCCCAGACACATGTCGTATTCACAAAATCAACAACCTGTGCATAACTATGTATTGTCATATGATGGATTGGCAACTGGTCCACAGATAGATCACACAAGCTAAGAATTGTGGAGTCCTGTTCAAGCTGTTAACACCTGCTGTCCCCCATGGCTCAGTCCTGGGATTGCATAAAACAAAGTGCACACACATTACCATGTCTAGTCTGATGATGTCAGCATCCTACAAATATAGCAGGAGAAATGCAAATACCCAGTAAAGCATATAGCGCGTCATGTTAATGCGTATCTCTCTAGTATCGTAACATAGCTAGTTAGGGGTTTGAATCCTGCAGTTGCTGTGGATGTGATTTCCTTTGAGAGAAGTGCCCTTTTTGGACACTAGGAAAACACCTTAAAAGACGTATATTCCTCTGGCAAGTCTGATGATGTCAGCATCCCACAAATACAGCAGTGGAAATGAAAATTCCCAGTAAAGCATATAGCGTGTCGTGTTAATGCGTATTTTTCTAGTATCATAGCATAGTTAGGTAGGGGTTTGAATCCTGCAATTGATGAGTGTGTGTGTGTGTGTGACACTGTTGGTCAATGTGTTGTGAATTTTGCTTTTACTACTGTATGACATATCAGTAATACAACAGTATGTGCATTGCACATGTTAGGTATCTGTGTGGCAAATACATATATGTACATGTGACCTCAATTAGTTCATAGGTGTGAAGCCTGCTTTCTACATGACTACATCTGTTACCTTTGACAGATTGTGCTGCTGCTTCTCAGACCTTAGGTCACATATGTATGTTTGTGACAAGGCCAGCCACTGTAGTGATCTGTGGCCTTGGTCATCTGTGAGACACACACCCATGACAGTTCCTATAGAATAGTGTGAGTGAGGGTTCATGGATGGGGTATATTTCAGACATGTTCAAACACAACAAAGTCTGTCAATAATGGACATTCATTATAGGTGTACAACAACTTTGTGGATATGCATACAGACCCCTTATTGCTTATGTAATACACCGAGGGACTTCAGAATAACTTTGGAAATGTGAATACCAAAGGACAGATGTCATAACACGTGGCTGTATGTACACATCGGTACCCCTTCTACATGTTGTGGGATACAACCTATGTGGTACTGTCAGGATACTATGTTTAGTAAATGTGGATGACTATGCTATAGTTGGCTTATAGATTTACAGCATGGGTTGGACAACAGGTATCTGTCTGTATGTTACCCTTGTGGAGGATAGGTGTATCATCCGGAGAATGCATTGTAGGCCACTGTATGCATTACCAGATGTGGACAGACATATCTGTAGTGTGTTTGTTTGTACCTAAGAGGGCTACATGCCAAACAGGAGTGGTCCCAGGAATGGTTGGCAGTCAATATCACTGGTTACTGGTATAGTATAGTACCGGAAGGATCCAAATGCTACTGTGTTTCCTACATCTGTGTGTCAGTTGTCAAGACATCATCTAATGATTGGTTATAGTCAGGCTGTTGAGTTTGTGTATATTACCAGAATGCAAACCAATGACAGATAGTAACAGTATCACCCACAGCATAGTGTCAAACCATGTCATACACACATGTGTACCCAAGTTAAAACATATGTGTAGTAAAATGCATACTGGCCACCAACAGAAACTATGAAGTGTTAACACTGGGCATGTCACCCTTTCCATGTGTCCACTATGCACGTACATGCAGACAGTGCACCTCCACCATGTTCACAAATGTACACCTGCAAATCTGTACTGCACACATCACACGTACTGTCCACTCACCAACACATGCTGCCAGAACTACACACATCAGCCAAGTGGCACATGGGCGGACAAAACATTTTTAGAATTAACACTGGTGTAAACAATACTACATTGATAATCATAGCTTTAATGTATCATGCCTGCTCAGATATACCTACAAGGATATCATTACACTTTACTGTTGACAACATGCTAACATTCCTACACTTCTATTAAGTCACCCTGTGCATCAGCACCATGTTAGGCTGTTCCTGCATCAATGTTACAGATGACAGGAGGTGGCACAGTTTCATCATATGCACAGGGTGTGTTGTTGGTTTTCCAGAGCCCGACATTGACCCATCCAATCGACATGTATGTGTGTGTGTGTGTGTGTGTGTGTGTGTGTGTGTGTGTGTGTGTGTGTGTGTGTGTGTGAGGGACAACAGTACAGCATGGGTCAATGTTAATGTAATGTGTGTGTGCATGTGTTAGCCCTAGGTGTTTGGTTTATGTGTGTGTGTGTCTGCATGCACACAGTTCCACCATGTGGCTGCCAAATACGGGAGGTTGTGGGACAGCCACAGACTGTGCCTGCCAGGCTGTACAGATCACCGTCTCTGGCCATGGACACAGTACCTGTGCCTGGCAGAGGTACCACAGACAGTATCGGGTACTAAGCCAGACTGGGTACTATCATCAGAGGTAGAGGGATGTCGACTGGACCCATGTCCCTGCTGGGACTGGCCAGAGCCACATGCATGTGGTCTTCTAGGATGGTCTATTGACAGCCCAGCCCCAACATTGCTGGGGCTGGTACTGCCACCATGGGAGCGGCTGTGACTTGTGTGTCATCCGCGATGACTGCCAGCTGATGATGTTGCTGGCATACGTCCGCATCGACATCTCAGCCATCCTGCACTGTCCTGGCACATGGACATGACATTGCAGAGGACATCTAATGTCTCCCCCCAACGTCTATCAATGACCTCGGTGTAATTACGGATGGCACCGGCAAGGTCACTGATACTGTCATTGATAGCGGTGTTATGGGCCCTCTGCGCCCTTAGTCCCTGTCTGGTGTACCATTCCATACGTGCCTGTGCCTGCATTACAGTCCGGGACATACCTGAGGTTGTAAGACCTGTGGGGGCACGTCTGCCAGGGGCATTATGACCAGCAGTGCTCCCACGAGAACCCCTGGACATCTGCCTATGTGGTACCATTCCAGGTATCTGGGTATGGCTGCTGTGAGGGGATGCATGTGCCATAGATACCACACTATCCTGGTCAATGCCTACTGTATGCTGTCCCTCAGCTAAGGCCATTGGTGATGATGGATGTACTGGCAGTATGAATGTGCACATAGATGGGGTGGAAAGCTGTGTACTGTCGACTGGAGGACCAACGACAGACCCTATCAAACCTGCCTGTGCCACAACACATGTATCATCATTTCCACTATTTGTGGCAGTGACTTCAGGTTCCCTGCTGCACTCAACCAACACAACCTCAGCACCTGTGAGAGGAAGGCAGGAAACACACTTTACAATCTGTACATGATGTTAGCACACATGCACACATGAACACATGAACACATGCACACATGCACACATGCACACATGCACACATGCACACATGAACACATGAATACATGCACACATGCACACATGAACACATGCACACATGAACACATGAACACATGCACACATGCACACATGAACACATGCCCATATGCATACATGAACACAAATACACTACTCACTAAAGTTGACACACACACACACACACCAACAGCAATCCAGAACATACTCAGTGGTTAATGGTGGAGTACAGTATCACAAGCCAAAGAGTCCTATCACACGTGTCAGCATGCAGGATGTGTGTTGCTCAACAGCATGCAGTGCGAGTGTAGAGAGTCCTTGTTAATAACAGTATACATGTCTTTGATGCATGTGTGTTGTTCAATGATTGGCCTCACCCTGGAACACAATGTGTACATGGACACAACATTGCTGTGCAAGTATTAAATGCTTTTCAATGTCCTGTGCACCATCACTCATAGGTATACATACCATGGCTGGATGCACACAACTGTCAGGTGTATAGCAATGAATGCTATGTGTAGTACTGTAGTTACTGTAAATGGATGTAGTGTAGTACCATGAGCCATCATCAGGAAGCATCATGTGGTCACTCAAGGCCACTAATGTGTGCCACACTGGCAACTATCTTGCTGTACCTGAACTGCAGCACTGTGGCTACATTAACAATTTCACAGGCAGTTGTTCCATGAGTATGTAAGATGTTCAATAGGGAGCATTGCCTAACATGAATGTCTTGTGTGTTGAAGAGTGTTGCACCGCCCCATGATAGGCCTCTACCCCTCAGGTATAGTATGTGTGCTGTGTGGATGACATTTGGGATCCTGGAGTCTGACCTTACAGCAGGTGTCTAAATATACCATGTGTATCATATTAACACTTACTGTGTATGACAAAGTGGTGTATGTTGTGTGCATGTGTATTGACTCTGCCTATACAATGTCCACTACAGTGTACCACAATTGTTTGGGATGCTCTGTGTATTGCATGTGTTTGAGGCAGCTACTCATGTTACTGGGATATGCATAGTCTCACAGAAAACATGCAGAGCATGCATTATGTGTAGGTGTTTTACATGTGTATATGGCCTACAACTCACCTATGACATGCACATGTTATTTGCTATATTAAATGTAGAACACTCACCAGCATGGGTCTGCTGTCTTGCTGTCACACCAGAGGGACCTACAAGGATATGAGACAGTTTGTCAGTGTCAACAACTATGGCATTACTGCTGTGAGTTTGCAATTTTACAGTAGTACAATGGGTGACAGTCACAGGCATACAGATTATGTTCCAAATTATCAATATTGCACAACACCAGGCTCCACATCTTTTAAATACACAGTACACATTGACATATGCATGTTCTAACAATCGAGCTAAGAGTAGTCTACAGATATGCCATGTTACCTGCACGCCCTGAGTCAACTTGCTGGGTGACTCCGGCCTCCATGATGACACATGTCTGTTGTAGTGGTTGGCCAGGAGCCACCACGCTGAGGAGCAGCTCTTCCACTGTGGTGAGGGGCGGATATGATGCTGCACCACCACCTGTGGCAAGCTGTTGTTTGCGGACATCGGAGGCATGCTGCCGGACATGTCTAATTAAATCACTGCAGTAATGGCATACCTGCTCATAAGTCCGGTTATGCATGCCTACATCATTCACCCGACGGACAACATCTTGCTACAGTGCAGTGTGCCCATGCTGGTCCTGGCTGGTTCTGGAGAACAGCAAGGTGTGATGTTGTGGTAGTGTGGATATGATTATTCCTCCTCTTCAGGGGAATACGCAGGGTTGCGATGGTGAGACATGTCCCTGGAAGACAATAAAACAATAATTGTGAGCAAGTCATGTGGCACACTTAACATTCTAATGTACAGATATCAATGAAATGCCATATATAGCAACCTACTGGCTGTCAGTAGATACACACTTTTAATACCACATATCAGTGCTCAGCACACAACTGCCTGACAGTGCCTGGCACGTTCTATATATTAAACCATGTCCTGCACAGCAACAAAGTGAAACCAGTATGTAAGACAATACAACAGTACATGGCATACTGTATGTGACACAATACACCACCTAGCCACAGGAGGTATATATCAAGCTAATGCATGAAGAAAGTTGTCATCCATTGCAATGAATGTAAAGTACAGTTACAGTATTACCAGTATACCACAGTAGTCTTTGATGTCAAACCCCTGCCTAACATATGTGCACAGTTGTTGATATAGGTGGCATACTGCTGTACTAGACTATACACGTTGCTAGCTACACATGTATACCCTGTAACACAGATATGATTGAGGGCATGGTATAGGCATAATTACACACACATCAGACATACATACAACACACAAATGTATGCCAACCCAGATGAGCTTTACCTGTGTACCATACAGTACTGTGTGTCACTACTTACAAAACTTTATGCCTGAGGTATGTAATCTGTGAGGACTACAGGGAACACACAAAACAGTGTTTCCAAGCAATGTGAACATACACCATACTGTGCTGTTTAGGCCTACAGCTTCAGGTAGTACTACAGTTCATATGGGAGTTGGATTCACCAGGGTAGGCGCTATGCAACACAGTGTAGCTGTGGTTTTGTGAGTCGGTCTGCATAGGGCATCTGTTTGAGGCTGGTATTACTCTTTGTGAGGTATGTCTGTAGCCTACCCAGTTGCTGTAGTTGGCATTGTACTCTCTAATCAGTTTTAAGTGTGATAAGTAGAGGGGAACACTGACCTATATTTCTCTAGATGACACACCTTTTGTGATGACATGTACCACATAGACAGAGTACATGACCAGTGTGGCACTGTGATTATCAAAGGGGAGGCTACTGTCCACCTGTGTCCCATGTTCCCTTATCACACCTTCGGTGTCAGGTAGACTACCACCTATGTGGTAGTTAATGGGTACAGTGTTCTGGCAAGAAGAGATGGCACTGCAGCATCAACACTGAGCTTCAGTCCATACCTTGGTCACCAGGCGCCTGTCGCAGTAAGTATGACCCATGTCTCTCTCCCTCTATATATATATATATATATATATATATATATATATATATATATATATATATATATATATATATATACACATCTACATATCTATATCTATGTATATATATATATATATATATATATATATATATATATATATATATATATATATCTACATATATCTACATATATATATATTCTGCTCCTCTCTTGATGCCCCTCATCCTCATAAGGTTGTCTTCTGTTTAAACTCCTTATTAGCTTTCTTACAACTGACCCTACCTATTACCTGTTCTGCTATACTTTCCCACCATCTGCCTTTAAAATTCACTTATACAACATCCTACTCTTCCACACAGATCTCAAACCTACTTACCCTGGCAGTCACTCCTCCACAATCAGAATTCCACTGATTGTTCACCACGACTGTCTCACTCAACTGTCAGCTCCTGTCATTTCATGGGCTCACTCCGCCCTCCATACCCCCAATTCCCACCCACCCCAGGGTCCTCAATATATTTCTCACTTAACCACACCCCTATTTTACCTATACCAATCAAATAGTTCTCCTTATTACCACTCTCCAAACTTACTCAATTACCTCTCCTAACTATATCACATATCCACCCCACCCTTATAGTTTCAAATACCCAACTGCAATTACTAAATACCCTTACCTATCTTCCCATCTTATACTAACATCATGGCCAATATTTCCTATCGACCTCAACTAAAATTTATAGCATTTGTTTTGCTCCTACCTCTAATAACCATCTATACATTAACCTCTTATGAACATCCACTCCACCCAAACCTTCTACTGCCCTCCAGGCTCACCTCCACACCACTACTACCTACCGCTCTTTATAGCATTAACACCACAATTTGTCCCTGCTACCTGCAAGCCAAATATCACAGACTAACCCATATAAAATATAGTACTCTCCTTGCAAGAAAAACACTCTGTTTTTATTTCCTTAAAGTTAGCAACCCCACATATAACATACTCCACTTATCCCTTCTAGATGGTGACATTCACCCTAATCCTGGCCCAAACAATATTCCTGACACCGTACAAATCACATCTAATAGTACTTTTGCACATAAACCAATTAAGCCTCCAAACTCTCTTTCAATAGCACATCTTAACATTCGAAGCATTAAAAAAAAGACTACCCATCTTCATGCCCTATTAGAATTCTACCAATTTGATTTCCTATGTCTATCAGAAACTTGGCTAAAACCATCCATTAATGACAATGAACTTACCCCACCTGCCTACAGTATCCTGAGAATGGACCGTATTAACAAAAAGGGAGGAGGTGTAGCAGTCCTCTATAAAAATAATCTACAAGTCACCTCTTCTAATATAAATCTACCTATATTTAATAACTCAGAAATCCTAGTTACTAAACTTCAAATCAACAAATTCAAATCCATTAACATCGCTTGTATTTACCTTCCCCCTGGTAATAACATTAATACCCTTGAAAGCATTCTTAACTGGATATCTATCAATCTTCCACAAGAAACCTTAATACTTGGGGACTTTAACATAGATTGGAAGTCCTGCAGTACCCTCAGCCCACCACCCACATTAACCTTACGGCTTCTCTCAAGTTATTACCTCCCTACAAGAATTAATAAACCCAACAACAAAGAAAGTATACTAGATTGGATTCTTACAAACTCTCCACACCTCACATACAAAACAGGAACCCTCCTGATGACCTAAGTGATCACTTACTCACTTATATCATCAGACACAAATTTAACATACCTAACCCTACTACATATCGCATAACCGCACTAAAAAATTCTTCAACCCTGAACTTTTCCAGCTAGAACTCAAACACTGTGATTGGTCACCACTAAAAACACTCCCCCTAGATAACGCAGTTGACTACTTTAATTCCACATTCTTATCCATCCTTGACCAACATGCCCCTGTACGCCCTATTAGAAGTAACACTAAACCTGCCCCATGGCTCACCAAAGCAACCAGACAGAATATTCTCCTCAGAAACAAATCTTGGGCAAAATGGCGCACTTCCAAGAATTTAACAGACCACCAAACCTTTAGACAACTTAGAAATACTACTAAAAAAGCTATCCTGCTAGACAAAAAAAACTTTTATATCCAACTACAACAAACTAACCAAAGAAATCCACAAAAATTTTGGTCCAGCATCAACAAACTCCTACACCCAGGCCAAACTATTACACCGACACCACAAGGCTCTAACCAAGATAACCCAACACATACTGCCAATGCCTTTAATTCTTTCTTTACAGATACCATTCAAACACTAGCCAAGCAATTATCTCCAACTTCCCCTAATCTATCCACCTCTTCATCTTACACTATTCCACTATTTCAGCTACAAACTGTTCCTACATCCTTCATTTGCTCCCTTCTAGAAAAACTGAAACCTACTACCCCCTCTGCTGACCATCTACCTGCTGAATACCTGCAAAAAGGTGCCAAAGCCATAGCCCTCCCAATTTCTATACTCATAAACAGAACTATAACCGAAGGAAATATCCCATCTATCTGGAAAATCTCACACATCATCCCCCTACATAAAGGTGGTAACTCCATTGACATCTCAAACTATAGACCAATAGCCTTACTCGTGCCACTGGCAAAAATAATGGAAAATGTGTCCATAAGCAAGTACTCACCCATCTAATTGATAATAACTTACTTGCCAACTGTCAACATGGATTTAGACCTAACCACAGCACTACCACAGCCCTTCTCTCCTTCACAGACTGTATAAATTCTAACCGTAATAACAAAACCCTTTCCTCTTCTGTCTTCATTGATTTATCTAAGGCTTTTGATATGGTTAATCACCAGCTCCTTATTGAAATACTTAAATCTCTTTCTCTTGATACTCTAACTTTACAATGGTTCAAATCCTACTTAGAAAATAGACAACAAGCAGTACTATGGGAGGGTAACCTATCTTCTCACCTCCCTATTTCCCTTGGTGTCCCCCAGGGCTCCATTTTAGGCCCATTGTTATTCTCCATTTTTATTAATGACCTCCACCTAGCAATCCCACATGCTACCTGCATCCAATATGCAGATGACTCCACTATTATTTGCTCAGCTAATACCGCTACCAAGCTACATTCCCTTACACAAAATGCATTTAATACAGTGGAACAATGGTTTTTAAACCGTTGCCTTCTACTTAACCCTAAAAAAACCAAACTCCTACTCTTTACTCCTACTCATAGGTCTGCCCCTCTTCACTTTACTCTTACATCCAACAATGGGACTCTCATATCTCCTGACACAACCACCAAACTTCTTGGAATAACCATAGATAATAATCTAAACTTCGACACACATACTAACATCACTATAAAAACAGTAAATAAAAAACTGGGATCCCTTTACAGAATCAAACCCTTCCTTATGCCTACAACCAAAATTGCTATAGCTAGAACTCATTTAATCACTACCTTACTCTATGCATCACCTATATTTACCAATCTCTCAAAAAACAATCTAAACAAACTTGCTACTGCCTATCACTCCATTGCTAGATTTGCCACAGGATCTCCTTTCAAAACACATCACTGCAACAACCTAAAACAACTAGGATGGCTAGAGTTTCATAACCAGATACTATCTCAACAACTCACTATTGTCCATAAGAGCTTGCACTACCCCACCTATACACCTATACTGACTACCCTCATTACCCCCTACAACAATCTTAAGATCCTTCGCTCCTCTAATAAGCCACTTATTACTATCAACAAATCCAACAACACAGCTGGAGATTCCTTGTTTTCTAACTCAGAGGCAAACACTGGAACAGACTTCCCTCTGAACTCCTTTCTCTGACCTCCACTAGGCTCTTTAAACTAAAAATAAAACAATTTCTCAATTCTCACTGGCTTTGTCCTTGCACCAACCCTGACTAAATGGCTTCTCTGCTCATAACAAGTGTATACTCCACCTACTTTCATACTCTTGCTGCTTCCTATATATCTTCATCTTACTGTATCATATGATACATTTATATAATTTATCACCAGTATATACTCTTGGTTATCCTGTTTCCACTAGAAAACTACTAATTTATTATTATTATTTCTATTGCATTCCATATCACCTCAGCATGAGCTAAGTATGCTTGAAATGACAACTGTACCTTATCTGTATCTATGTAATTCTGTTTAGACCCTTTTTTAATTATCATTATAATTCTTTGAATTTGTGACAATTTTTACAGTCATATAGTGTGCCTGTATATGGTTGTAACTGCTTAGAGCTATTTTACTAGTCTGAACTTATAATTTTTTTATCTATATATGGCTGTAACTGCTTAGAGCTATTTTACTACTTTGAACTTATTATTTTTTACTGTATAATATTAACTGTGCTGGAGCTTTTCTCCCCGGGCCTCTACTGAAAATGGATCTAATTCCAGTTAGACTAGCCCGGTCAACAAATGTAAAATAAATAAATAAAAAATAAATATATATATATATATATGTATATATATATATGTATATATATGTATATGTATATATATATATATATATATATATATATATATATATATATATGTAGATATATATATATATATATATATATATATATATATATATATATATGTATATACATACATACACACATACATATAAACATCCATTGCTGTACATATAGATGTACATATAGGCACATATACAGTCCACTATTCATGGTGGGAATATCACTTATGCGACAGTTGTGAGATATACAGTTATGTAATAATATTGCACAGTATTGTGCAGACTGCATTGAAGGTGTCCTCAGCCCATGTAGCTTTAGCAGGCCTCACTGGCTGCAACACTGCAAAACTGACAGAGCATACCCACAGCGTTTAACCACCACATGTCATATACCAGCACTGCATGCTGTTTTCTTTGCCACACACTACAACCTACATAGAAATATGCACATAACAACCTTCAACAACGTATATATGTACACCCTTCACAAACAGTTGCAGTATGTCCCTTGCCCTATGCACATGTGCAGATACATAGAGATATGTACTGCTGCCACATATGGATGATTCACAGTATGTAGAGTCCTCTTCATAAACATCTACTACATGCCAGCAAATACATATGTGTTACATACCTTTCGTTTGTATTGCTGTGTTCCATTTGTTTTTAAAGGAATTTTTTTTTCTTTGTCTGTTGTTTTTTATTTTTCTGTGTCTGTGTCTCTGTCTCTGTCTCTGTCTCTGTCTCTGTCTCTCTGTCTCTCTGTCTCTCTGTGTCTCTGTGTCTCTGTCTCTGTCTCTGTCTCTGTCTCTGTCTCTGTCTCTGTCTCTGTCTCTCTCTCTCTCTCTCTCTCTCTCTTGCTGCAATGAGATTATTGCATGTGTAGACAGCAAGTACAGCCTGCTTTTCTAGGTATCTGCACATGTGCATGTGATGGCCTCTGCACCAATTGGTGCCCACCATTTACTAATTGCATGCAGCCTGCTGTGTGGTAATTGCAGTACTCACTGTCATAACAGCCCACTGCTATAAAATGCTAGGTTAGGTAGGTGTAGCCCTTTCAGCTTTCCAAAGTGGGGCCCATGCTTGTTTGCTGTGGACACCGTTGTGTCAGTCAGAAGGTTGGTATACTTCTTATCTCTGAAGCTAGGGTTGTAGCCAGTGATTTGCATGTTGTACTCAAACCTGAATGTTGCTGCTTCTAGTACACACTTGTCAGTGGAGAATTTTACTCACCCCCTCTAAATGCTTACACAAGATACATGGGAGTATGTACATTCTTTTCTAATTAGACAATTAACTGCCATACAAAAGTAGTTATTGCAATGTATTCCTCTGGCACATGAACTGTTTGTGAACTACTATACTGTAAATATTAATTACCTCACTTCTGAACATTTTGTTGTTTATTTGTGTTGACAGTAACACGGGCTGCTCAAGACAACTGGACACATTTCAGTACTGAGTATGCCTACCTACATCCTTGGTAGAGCCTGAATACACAGGCATATTGTTCATTTGGGTAGGGGTGCAGAAGTACAGAGAGCATTATATATTATTGTGTGATGTTTATCTTGCTGAACATACAGGGTTGCTGTGTACCTGTTAGTCTAACAAGGCAAGTAGTCTGTCTGCATAGCTCCCACTTGTGGACATATCCAGATGGTAGCCAGAGGTTAGCCTATTATTCTTTGTCTGTGCACCACACCGGTCCTTTCTGCACTGGAACAATGGCATTGTCACAGTTGGTTGCTACCAGTACATGGCTACATCCTTTGATATTTCTGTGTTGTACTCCTACATAAGGGTATGCTTGTGGGACTAGTTCCAAAGCTATTTGCAGAGTGTGTAACAGCAGAAAAGCTGAAATGCCTGTGTGTTTCTGCCTCTGCCAGGCCACTGATACACTCAGGTATATATTTGAACAGCCTCAGGGAAAGGTACATATAAGTGGTGTACACCTGTAATATATTACAGACATTAAGTTGAGACAGTGAGTGAATTAGAACATATGTATTAATACACCTTTTCTGACATGCATGCAGTGTGTACTATTACTTATTGACATTATTCATTAAGTGTAATTCCCCACTTTTCGGCCTACTGTCAGTACTTTTCAGAGGGATTTTGAGGGACAAAGCTAACATTTGTTTATGAATCAGGGACATCCCTGAAAAGCAGTCACAGTTCGGAAGTATGGCCTCTGCCCTATTCAAATATGCCAGTGTTTATCCTACTCTGATACTGTGTGGGGTTTGTAAAGTGCTACTGTAACATTATTTCCTGCTAGAATGGCTGGTTCTCTTTTCACAGTCATGTCATGCAATTCCACAACTACTGCTGGTAAAGATCCAAAGAACAAGATTTGTGTTATGACATTCCTATTTTCCCTTTACATTCACTCATTGTAATGCATGATATATTTATTACAGCACAAACTTGTTGTATATCTACTGTGGCCTAGTGGTACTTCATGCAGTGTAGTGTGTCCAAGGTCCAGGGTTCGAGACTGACAGAGGTGTTTTATTTTGCTGCTCAGCAGAATAAGGGCCCTGCCATGCAGAGTGACTAAGGCACTTTTAAGCAGTTGTAAGCAGGTTTGCGTGGGTTTGTGTGATGCTTAGCAATACTTAGCTAAGCGCACACATGCGCACACTCGCTCAAACCGACTAACTACTGCTTAAAAGTGCTTACTCCCGCTAACCCCCATGCTAATTTCTTTGAAAGAAAAGAAAATGGGGAGATAGGAAAGTGGTGAAATAGGGGGCACAAAGAGGGAAATACAGTAGGGAAACAAGCTCGGGATGTGCAGGACGGGTGTAGGGAAGGTCCATAGTTGCCCATTTCTTTACCAGCAACAGCTGTGCATATGCAATAAATTTGGAGTGAAATTTGAAACCTTCCACCCCTGAGAGAAGGGTGAGGACAACAAAGTATGTTGTACTGCCAATTATAATTATCAGTTTACATGTCCAGTGGACATGTGTGCGAAATGGCCAGCTATGTATGGGGGTGTAATTTTTTTGTGGGAACAGATTGCCCTTTTTTTTTTTTCAGGTGAGAGTGGAAAGTGAGGTAGAGGAAGTAGGTACATTTGGGGAGGTAGGTTGGGGAGGTAAACAGACAAGACAAACAAGACGCATACAGGGTTGGAGTATGACACATGGGGTGGGTGAACACAATTGATGGGGACAGATGTTTGGAAATCGCAAGCCCATGAGCACACAGATGATAACAGTGGAACTGAGATCCCCACCCATGGGCAGTCACCACTGCACCTTCACAGCCCAGAGGCTGGCTGTGCTGGGGCTGCATAGGAGGGGAAGGCTCACCCGTGAGTCGCGCCACTCTCACCTCGAGCTGGCGTAGGGGATTAGTGACTGAGCATGGATCTCCCTACGCACCACAGCCCGGACCCTTCGGAGGGTGACAGGTGGCCCTTCTCCACCCACGCTTCCACGGGGGGTGATGAGCCCCATCCCCTGCAGCGCTTCCACCCAAAGGTGGCACAGGAACAATGGAGGAGGAGAAACCAGGCTGGGCACCAGACCTGCTGGTGCCAGGTGCAATCGCCAGCTGAGGAGGGACAGGTGGGTCCGCTGGGACCGGCCTTCCCATACGTTCTGTGATTAGGTGTGTTTAATTACAACATAAACAACAGCACTCCAAATTAGTTGCAACAGCATGCAGTAATATTCCCATTAACCCAACACACCAGGGTTCCAACAGTTGAACAGCAAGCATAACACATGCATATATTGAATGACAGTGGACATTCCAACAGCATGCAGGGATGATTGGTGGCAACAGGCCACCAAGATTGTGGTGTTTGAACAGGGCACATGCATCAAAGTAAATGCAGGTATTTATAGAACAATAGGACATATGTCCCAACAAATGTTTTGAGATTAGACATACCCACTGAGGTGTGGAATTGCATTGTTTATGCACATACAGTTGGGTGTAGAAAGAAACCTCCATTAACATCTTATAAGTACTTTTAGTCTACACTACATTCCTATTGACTGCAGGTGTATATCCCCTACATGTATTATTACACTAGGCAACATGCATTAGGTTGTGTAATGGGTTTGGCTAGTTCATTATATACCTGACCTTTATCTGACATACTAACTGTCCAAGATGCAGATGTTACTGCTACATAGTTATTTATTTTATTTATATTTATATAGCTACATATCTGGATGTGTTCACATGACATTTTCAATTACATTTCTAATGAACCCTACATTTCGTGTAGCACACTCACATTTCTGGGGAACACATTAACAAGCTACTCGTGTGCCAGATTTACCTATGCATGCCAGCCATTAACCGACTGTTGAGGACTGTATATATGCTTCACAGCTACTGGCACTTCCATCATCCACTTTATATGGGACTGCCCAACTGTGGGTTGATAGCACTTAATACATCAGTACTATTTATATAATGCAAGGGTACAACAAAATTTCAAAGTAAGTGACACGGACACACTCCAAGTATTATACCTTTATTAATTACATTACACACTTTTCTACAGGCTCTCTCCTTTATTTGATATTACAGTGCATACGGAAGACATATTCAAGACATATTATACCTTTATTAATAGGTTACAACACTCTTTTTCAGGCTCGCTCACTTATTTTATATGACAGTACATGCAGAGATATTATTCCGGATTTATTTTACCTTTATTAATGGGTTACTACACTCTTTTTCTGGCTCTCTGACTTATTTTATATAACAGTACATGCAGAATAATTACTAACCTGCCTGGTGGTGCAGCCTTAGCAGCCTATCTGCATAGGCTTGCTAATTCGCAGCATGGACACCTGCAGCTGTGAAGTAAATGAAGGGATATTGAGACATACCTATTCATTATATAGACTAAATTAGCATGTCTTACATACTGCATTCCATGGCTACCTACTCAGTAGTGGGGCATCTTGCATGTCACGGGCCTCCTGTATCCATTGGTTCAGTAGGTCCTGCTTCCATCTCTTCAGGTCTGCATGGTGGTGACGGACCTGCTCACCAGTCCGAGGGATGCCTGTGGCACTGGTGAGATCATGAGCTAACTGGTTCCAAGCCTCTGCTTTGTACTCCGTCCCTTGGAACTGGCCCTGCAGGAGTCTTGACTCATGATGGTGGACAAGGAGCCAAACCATGTATTTTGACTCCTCGATGTCCCAGTGTTGCGCTTGAAAGTGAGTACCCTCTCCAGCACCAGCCATTCTAACTGCAGATGGGAGCTACAATCAGTTATGGTGAGTATTCCTGCCTATGGAGCTTAAATATGCCGCATTTCCCGCACTTTTTTGTGATTGGCCGTTTTTGAAAATTCTCGGCTGACTGCAGACCTGCTTAGCAATGGTTAATCTACCATTTACAAGTATATGTATGTTAACAGTGGCTGTTTATCCTAAGCTGTCATGGCTTAGTGGTTCAGTACTTTGATTATGGTGCACAGTGTCCTGGGTTCGAACCTTGTAATTGCTTTTTATTTTATTACTGTCCAGACAGGCTAGGGGGTGTGGCTGTGTTTAGGCAACTTTGCTCTACATTGCTCCACGTTGCCCTATGGTGCGCTGGTTGGCGCAGTGCGCACCTCCACGAAAACCTATTGCACTGGGTAAAGCGCTGCTTAACTACGGGCAACTATATTGTGCTGGGTAAAGCGCTGCTTAACTGCGGGCAACTATATTGCGCTGGGTAAAGCGCTATTTAGCTATGGGCAGCTATATTGCGCTGGGTAAAGCGATGCTTAACTACGGGCAATTATATGTCAGGATCCTTCTTATATTTATAAATATACATTTTGTTCACTGATACATAGGCCATTTCAATGCTTTTTAGTAAAATTTTATTCATATATGTCAGGAATTATTTCATATACTAATTTAAAACATAAAATAGAAAGGGGAGTGGTGGGACTTGAACCGTACATTCCTTCTCTTTGTGCGAAGGCTCTACCACTATGCTATTTGGCTTAATTTGCATGAATATTCCTTATTATGCTCTTCAATGTCGAAATTGCTAACTGCAGCTAAGCAATGGGCACACCCACGCAAACACGAGCAAATATGGGCAGCTATATCGGGAATTAGAAAAAAAAATTAAATGTTTCACTTTTTATAACTGTACTGGGGTTTACAATGTGAGGGAGTGTAGTGTTGGATACATAGACATTCGAGCGGACTCGCTCATGTGTGTTGACATTTCACAATTCAGACACTTGCAGGGGCGTGGACCTTTGGACTGATCGGCAGTCAGACATGCCCCCTGCCTTCCTGCATGGTCTGTGTTAGACTTGGAGTGGAGTCAGCGTGCCCTCACGAATATGCATGGTATGCTGATGTCATACCATTCAACTGCAGTTTCCAAGTAAGACTTATTTAGTCTTACATGGAGGATTCGTGAATCCGGGGGATTCTCTTTCTTAGACACTAATATGCCTTCCCCTCTCTCTAATCCTGTCCAATTAAAACCACCCATAGCTCTTTAATTTTAGTCCAGTAGCTACCTCACTTGGAGAAGTTGCTCCTTAAACTAAAAAACACTTCTGTAGGCTGTAGACCAACTACCATTAAACTACCTAAAAATGGCTGCAGAAGTCATAGCCTTCCCTATGCCTATACTAATGAATAAGTCCATAGCAGAAAGATGTGTCCCATCACTGTGTAAAAAATCCTACATCATACCACTGCACAAAGGCAGCACATCTACAGAGTTTAATAACTACAGACTGATAGCGATTCTCTCCGACTCTCCAAAATATTAGAGAAATGCCTCCATATGTAGCTGATGCAATACCTAACCTCAAATAACCTGCTCTCAGAAACACAACATGGCCCCAGCACAGCACCACTGCTGCTCTGCTACATTTTACCAATATAATAAACCGAGATAGAAACGATGGTCTGCTTGTGTCCGGCATGTTCTTAGACGTGTCAAAGGCATGTGACACTGTCTCACACCTGCAGCTGCTTGTTCGGCTCTCCTCAATAGGACTTTCACAATACTGCTTGTTGTGGTTCCTTAGTTACCTATCTGGAAGGCATCAAGCCATCAAATGCCAACAAACCTACTCAATCTTTCAACCATTTACTACAGGTGTCCCTCACGGCTCTATCATGGATCCTCTACTATTTTAGTATATTTATTAATGGCCTCCACACCTCCACTAACCATGCTAGTTTAGTTCAGTATGCAGATGACTCAAAATTAATATGTGTGGCCTCAAAAATAAATAAGCTCCAAAACATTACCCAAAAATCTTTCTCCTCTGTAGAAACCTGGCTCAAAGAATCAAACCTCCTACTCAACTCCAAAAAACCTAAGTTAATGCTTTTCACCTCAAAAAGTTGCCATAATAAAAAACAATCTTTTACCATAAAATCAGCAAATAATACTGTAACTGAACTGTAACTCACAGTAAATCTATAGGTGTTATAAAAGTTGACAGTCTCACATATGACTACCATATACTGCATATGATTAAATCTACACACCAGAAACTAGGCTTCCTTTATAAGATCAATGGATTCCTTATAGATACTGCAAGAAAAACTGTAGCCACCACCTTACTGACTCTCTTATATGCTGATCCTATCCTAACAAACATAAACAATACTCAAAGAAAAAACTTGCCTCCTGCTACAATAAAATAGTTAAATTTGTCACCAGTGTCTCTTATAAGACTCACCATTGTCTTCACTTAAAGCAATTACACTGTCCTGAACTGCACAACTGTCTAACATATTCACAACTGACAACAAGACACAAACTCATTTATCATTCAGGAAAATGCCCTGCGCTGCAAAAGTTATTACTTCCCTACCATCCAGCAAGCGACCTCCATTCTAGTAACAAATTCTTATTACTTACAAATAAGTTAAATAATGTTGCAGGAGACTCATTGTATTCCCAATATGTTGCTAAACTCTGGAATAGCATCAACATGCAAATAAAATTTCCAACAAACTCAGTAGTTTGAAACCATTGCTTAAACGACATCTTAACGAATCCTGGCCCAGTACATGCTCATCACAACATTAAAACTTTTTCACTATACAATACTATCCAAATACTCTCCTTAAACATAATATTTTCAACCTCTTACTGAAATGACAAACAATTTTTATACATAACTGCTGCCTTTGCAATCCAGTAAGTTGCACGTGGGCTTTCTTTTTCCTAACTTCCATCTCTATAAAATCGTAGAATGTTCAAATTTAACTACTGTTTCTGTATAAATGTAAATAGAAATGTAATTACTCTATGTCTGACTGGAGCTTAGTATAATGCAGTGTAAGCAAATGAAGCTTTTCTCCCCAGGCCTCCTCTGAAAGTGGGTATTACCCAATCAGGTTTCCTGGTAGAAAAAGACAAATAAATAAAATAAATGGGCCTAGAGTAGAGCCCTGTGGGACACTCTGACTGTAAGTAAGAATTTCACCTGTTCAACTGATGTATGATACTTCCCATGGTCTATTTGTAAGCCATGTAGCTATCCACCTTATCAAGAGTACATCTATACCTAGTTATTCTAATTTATTGATCATTATTTTATGTATGACCCTATCAAATGAAGTTAAATCTATATAAATTACATCACAGCAGAATTTATCATTCATAGTTGTTATAATATTGTTATAGAACATCATGTTACAGGTGCCAATAGATCTATTTTCAATATACACATGCCGATATATGGTTTCAAGTCCCAACCTTTGCAGTTCTGATAATAACTTATCCAGTATTACCTTCTCCATTATTTTTCCACAACATGAAAGCAGACTTAACGGTCTTATGAATCTGGGTTTGCTCTACTCCCATTTCCCTTAAAGACATGTTTCATAAGTGCATGTCTCCAGTTTTGAGGCATCTCTCCATCTGCATATGCCCTGGCAAATAATAAATATAATGGTACTGTAAGTTCTTGCCAAAGTGTCCTCAGGTCATTATTATTAATTCCTTCTCCTCCCTGTGCTTTGTTTGGATCCAGTTTGCATAGTTCTTTTTCAATATAATCTAATTTAATTTCAGTATCTGAGGTTACCTGGATGCCACTAGGACAACTTATCCATCCCTTTGTATGCAAACTATTTTGTTTAAAATTTTATAAATATGTCTATAATCTGTGGTGTCTGAGAATAAATGTTAGAATCTACACTTGTACATCTTTACTCATTCCAAATCTTATGTATCTATAAAATGGTTTCTTATTATGCTCAATATCTTTATATAAATTTTCTTCAAATTGTCTCACACTATGCTTAATTTGTTTGTCCAGCTTGTTTATTTCAGTTTTCGAAGTTGTTGTTTGACTTCTTTTCCATTTCTTATATTTTTTATCTCTCACCTATATTTAGGTATTGTGCCCTTATGGAAATATGTCTCCCTGACAATGTATGCCTAGATCCTGATGTTAAATATTTTTTCCTGATTTTTTGCACTCAAACAATTTTTATTTCAAAACATTCCACATTCCTTCTGCAGTTTTTTCCACTGAACGCATGACTCCAACTAGTTTTACACAGCAACTGTTTTGCTTCCATATAATCTGTAATTAATCTTCTGTGCATTGGTTTAGATTTCTGTTTGTCAGAGTCATCTAGCAACAAATTAACCTTTACAATCTGATGATTTCTACACATCAACAGTGGTAATAGAAGTGAACCGTACAGGGAGAGAGTGAAAATAATGACAGGTAAAGAAGGAAGAGACTGAAGTAAATGTGCTGATATGGATTCAAGTATGGAAACAAGACACATCCAACTGAAAAATGCATGACCAACAGAAAGAGTGGCCATTCCAACAGTGAAACTTATGCCTTGGAAAATGGAGGTGCATTTTTTTGTAATAGCGGGCATTGCCTAATGTCAAGAATTCAAGGTCTGGAGAAGCAAATATTCCCTTACCTTCACCCAGAGGGGTCTAGTAAAACGCATGAGTCTTTGCCGAAAGTTCTGATTTGTAGTATCGATTCCTGTAATAGTTAAAAGAGCAGACTTAGAGACAGAGAACAGTATTTTAAGTAGCTATATAGAAGAATAGTTTAAGAATCCAGGGGCACCTTGGAAAAACTTGCTATTGAAATGCATTTTCAGTGTTACTCATTTTTGCTTTATAGTGAATAAAAGTTTAAATGAGTTAATGTGCTGTACGTTATTCAGATGCTTTACTTTGTGAATATTTTCCTTTTATTTTTAGAATTTCTGAAATCTAAGAGATGTACTACTGAAGCTTTCCTTCACTGAATTTCCTTGTATTTTAGAATGCTATTAATCCATATGATGTTTAATTATGAAGTCAGTGAGGGTGCCGGCTATAAGTGAGAACAGTTCAAGAATGCAAATGTAGTCCTTATTGTACTGGATTTGAGGTGCGGAAGTAATGAACCCTGGCACAGTGTGAAGTAAAGAAACCGAATGTCTGATAATGAGAGGTCTTCCAACCAAAGGAATTCTCTCTCTCTCACTCACTCTCTCTGTCTATTTTACAGTAATGAAACATGGTGTATGTTTTCTCTCAGTACTCAGAGTTGTCAGGTTACTATGCAGCCTTACTTTGTACAACTACATAATACTTTCTACAATAGAACTGATCAATAGATGATGCATAGCCTTTAATCACCACACAGAATTTAAAAAAATTAGTAAAATACTGAAGACTGATAATAGTCGTGCTGCGGTAGTGTTGTCGCCTCCCAGTAAGACGTTGTCCTGTTCGAATCTCAGCTAGAGCGTCTTCTGTGTGGAGACATGAGTGAATGGGCATACTTTCGTTGAAGGTTGTGCGTCAGGGCCGGCAACTCGGCATGTAAAAATCTACTACCAATCATTAGCGTACCGGAGTTCCGCTGTGGCGACCCCTAACCGGGAAAAGCCGAAAGACACAACAACAACATTGCATTGCTTGAGTTTCAGTGTCAAAAAACCTGCTCTGCATTTTTGTCACTTCTCATAGTACTTTGATTTCAACAGCTATACGGTGGTCTTTGTCTTACCAACTGTGTAACATTAATGTGTTAAGGATTAACTAAAACAAATATCAGCTTGCATCCCAAAATAGTAAAGTTTGTTTTAGCAGTTTAAAAAGCTGTTAAGTGAACTTAAAATGTTGACTATGGTGCATGTATTGGCAAGAATAAACTCATTAAAGAAGGCAGTAACATCACATGCAGTTTCCCGATTAACCTGTATTACGTATAAGTGAAAAAAGAATAACTCAGGAAGTATATATTAACTTATTCTGTTTACTGTTTTTATAGATGTGTGACTTTAATTTAACTGCAACAGCTGAGAAATATTTCATTCAAGCCAAAAAAAAGATTCAGCAATACAACTGTTGTTTCCCTGAAATGCCCAGTTATCATGTTTAAAAGGACTTACTTAGTCATTTCCACCATAAATATATGTATTTTGCTTGGTTCCTCTATGACTCATCAAGATCCAACTCAATAAGGAATCATTTCACTGAGATTGTATACTCAGCCCAAATGAAAACTTAAAAGTAAGCACCCCATGCCCTTCAGACTTGTATATACCAACTCTATAGTTACCCAAATATGAAGAAAAGTGACACTTGGAAAACAAAAGGAATCACTGTCAGTTCATACTTAGAAACTGCACCTGCAGTTATTTCCTATGCAAAACATTGATCAGGGAATTCAACACTGGGGAGAGGAACTCAATGAATCATTGACAAGTTTATACTTCAGGAAGTGTAAAGAAGTTGGTGTGCTTTTTATATGTCACTCTTGTGTTCTGGACAACAATAAAATTACTAGTCAATTCTAATTTCAGAGTCAGGCATTAAAAATAGAAACAACTAAAGTAAATCAGGTATTCCAAATAAGACATCAAAAGAACAAGACAGCTGCAGTGGTATAGAGAGATAATGTCTTGGCCATGACCGAGGTAACCTAACCTCAGTTAAGCTTGGGCTCTTGATGGAGCTGATAGGGAAGATGGGTGCACCTATCCGGGGAGGGGGGCAAATCCAGTCATAGGTTATAGCAGTCAAGTGTATTATCATGCTTATATTCCAAGCAATTTTTACAAACACTGAACACTAATGAAAATAAACCAGAATTAAGAGAATTCTCTGAAAACATACAGGGGTCTGAAACTGAGTAACATTATAGGGAGTACAATCTGAAATTTAAAACAAACAATAAATATTCTTGAAATATAGGCCATTATAAAAATAATGTTGGGCAATATTATACTGTTGAAAGTCTAGTGAAACAAATAATAGAACTGAGATGCAGATTGAGTTACTAACATGCTTACCAGACTACAAAACACTAAATCATTATCAAAAGATGGCAAAGAAAAATCCTCTGACAGTAACAAGATCCACCTTTCATAAGTACAATTCCAATTTCCATCTTCACAGGGGCATCACCGAATGTCAGGTCCCTTTCACAGCAACCAATACATAATACTGCAAGTACAGTACCCCAAAAGTCCTCCAGGCACAGAATCCACGAATTCCACCAGTAAATGAAACTCAAAATGTGGACCCAAAAAAAAAAATTATGAACTCCAAACCAAGTTGTTCAGTATTAGAAAGCTGCTTCTAAATCCTCAAGCCTTGTTTAAAGGGCAAACCAAGCAGATGGGAATTTGTAAACCAAGCAGATGGGAATTTCACACACTGTCTGAAACCACTAATGAGTATGTCAAACACTGGAACAACATAAATGCTGAGAGTACTCAGCAACAAACTGTGAACCATATCAACAGACTGATGGACTTCAACATACATATTCCTTGATTCTGTTGCCACAACAACACCAGCACCCAGATTTAAATGTAAAACAACTGTAATATTTGAAATATCATGCTGAAAGAATTGAAATAAAATAATCCAGTGTCCATAACATTTTTGCTGGACAGCTATTCACCACTGTCACCTTTTTCTTGGAAGAAAGAGTTAGACCCATGACTTTGGGGTGTGTGTGTGGTGCACCATAATGTTAAGTTGTGGTAGATTTCATTGAGGAAGTGCATGGGAGCTTCCATTTGCATAGAAAAGGCACCCATGGCTCCTGTACTGATGTGAGTCATACATCCCCCTGCCCAGTGGAGGGATTATATCAAAAAACAAATGTCCATATTGCTGGGATGCTAGTGAGGACACACACAACTCTCATGGCTGCCTATATAATAGACCTCTGGATGGTTTCAAACAAGGCTTTACATCAGATTGGGGGAGGCTTGGAAGTCAACAGGTGTGTGGGCAAAAAGCAGAAAGATTACAGATTCGGTATCCGGAGATTCACAACAGCAGCACAATACAGAGAAAGATAATAGAAAGCAGAATCACACAACGCTGATAATTTTGGTAAAGTATGATTTGTTATTTCTAAATAGTTGGTGACTTGTGTACTGTTAAATCCTACTTATTTCATTTTATTTCATTTTTGTTATCTGGGAAAATGAATGGGTCCAAGACCATTTTCAGTTATTATTTGTGCCTAATGGCAATCACAAACACATATAAGAATACAAGTTAAAGCAAATAAGGCAAATTTTCAACATTCAAGCTAACGTACATGAGTATGTATAGGTAATGCAATATTTAAATTAAGAAATTGAAGTGGGTTGATGATTCTTATTAGTATAATTGCTATAACTATCATGTATGCAAATAGATTTTATCAGTGGGGCTCATAAACTCATCATGTGTTTATTAAATTTGATACCAAGGGAGGCGGGCTGGTCCTCAAACACTTTTTAGCCATGACCCCGTACGTCATTATCAGTACAAGATTGGCACATTTTATGGATTAATCTGGCTTTTATAACGACACTATATTTAGGGGCAGTACAAGGCCAACAAGTGTCATGCTTAGTGACACTTAAATTCAACATCTGACCCCCCAGTACCACAGTCATATCTTCTGTTGTATACCAATGGATGAGCTCTGTTGTATCTGATATCACTGGCATAGAAAACTATTTACTACTCTGTATTTACTGCTTTCAGTATAAAGCACTAAACTATAATGCACGTTGTGCCAATACGTGGTCTTTGTAATCTGCTAATTTCTTAGAAAGCCTGCCGTAGCATTTGGCAAAATGCAAAATTTTGAATAGATGCCATAAGCTGAAACAATTTCCTGGTGATATACACATTTATATAAACATCACAGCAGATCAAGCATTTTCTCAAAATGTATTAATTTCTCTGTTATATTTGTTAGGCTAGTTCACTCTTGTTCATGCTTGCTCATGAAAAGAAAAAAAAAGCACTAAAGCAGTGTAGATTAAGATTTAAAACAGATAAATATATTGTAGAAATAGGTAGGACAATATATTTTAAGAAAACACGTCTGGTTCCTGTTTTACCTGGAAGTTTCTTAGAAGTTCACACATAAGCTAAAACCAAACCTGTCTGGTGAATCTGGGTATATTTCTAGATGTAAACAAATTCCCATGTCAAGAAAGCAAAGAAAACTATTTTATGTTATTTTTTTTATAAATCATTAAATGAGCATTTGATAGTCATACTACAGACATAAATAAGTACATTTCTTGGCATCTTGAATATTGACCTCAACAGTGAAACATTAATTTTGAAAAAAGAGGCAGAAGTATGATACAGAATACCCCTGTCCCCGTACACATTTACAGAAAATACCTCTGCCCCTGTACTCATTTATAGAGAATACCTCTGTCCCCTTTACTCATTTATAGAGAATACCTCTGTCCCCTGTACTCATTTATAGAGAATACCTCTGTCCCCTGTACTCATTTATAGAGAATACTTCTGTCCCCTGTACTCATTTATAGAGAATACCTCTGTCCCCGTACTCATTTACAGAGAATACCCCTGTCCCCTGTACTCATTTATAGAGAATACCTCTGTCCCCTGTACTCATTTATAGAGAATACCTCTGTCCCCTGTACTCATTTATAGAGAATACCTCTGTCCCCTGTACTCATTTATAGAGAATACCTCTGTCCCCTGTACTCATTTATAGAGAATACCTCTGTTCCCCGTACTCATTTATAGAGAATACCTCTGTCCCCTGTACTCATTTATAGAGAATACCTCTGTCCCCTGTACTCATTTATGGAGAATACCTCTGTCCCCTGTACTAATTTATAGAGAATACCCCTGCCCCTTGTACTCATTTATAGAGAATACCCCTGTCCCTTGTACTCATTTATAGGGAATACCTCTGTCCCCGTACTCATTTACAGAGAATACCCCGTCCCCCCGTACTCATTTATAGAGAATACCTCTGTCCCATACTCATTTATAGAGAATATCCCTGTCCCCTGCACTCATTTATAGAGAATACCCCAGTACCCCATACTCATTTATAGAGAATACCCCTGTTCCCTGTACTCATTTATAGAGAATACCTCTGTCCCCTGTACTCATTTAAAGAGAATAACCCTGTACCCCATACTTATTTATAGAGAATACCCCTGTCCCATGTACTCATTTATAGAGAATACCCCTGTCCCCTGTACTCATTTATAGAGAATACCCCTGTACCCCATACTCATTTATAGAGAATACCCCTGTCCCTTGTACTCATTTATGGAGAATACCCCTGTCCCCATACTCATTTATGGAGAATACCCCTGTCCCCTGTACTTATTTATGGAGAATACCCTTGTCCCCATACTCATTTATAGAGAATACCCCTATACCCCTTACTCATTTATAGAGAATACCCCTGTCCCCTGTACTCATTTATAGAGAATACCCCTGTCCCCTGTACTCATTTATAGAGAATACCCATGTCCCCATACTCATTTATAGAGAATACCCCTGTCCCCTGTACTCATTTATAGAGAATACCCCTGTCCCCATTCTCATTTATAGATAATACCCCTGTACCCCTTACTCATTTATAGAGAATACCCCTGTCCCCTGTACTCATTTATAGAGAATACCCCTGTCCCCTGTACTCATTTATAGAGAATACCCATGTCCCCATACTCATTTATAGAGAATACCCCTGTCCCCTGTACTCATTTATAGAGAATACCCCTGTCCCCATTCTCATTTATAGATAATACCCCTGTACCCCTTACTCATTTATAGAGAATACCCCTGTCCCCTGTACTCATTTATGGAGAATACCCTTGTCCCCATACTCATTTATAGAGAATACCCCTGTACCCCTTACTCGTTTATAGAGAATACCCCTGTCTCCCATACTCAATCATTTTGTAGGGCTACTGCATGACTTGCACCCAAAAATGTTCTCTGTTTGACTGCTAGTAGCAGTCTTTTAGAAAGAGAAACACAATTCTCTTTTTAAGAAGAAGGAAGTACAATTATTGTACTTTCCCTCTGATCTGATAAATGTTATAAACTGTATTTCTGGTAAATTGACTAGCTAGGTAAAAGCATTTGTGTCTTAAGGGCCAAAGGAATGAATATTTTATATTATATCAAAGTGCAGCAGCACATTAGACTAGCCTGCAGCATGAAGTAAAGCACATGAGCTATCTGGAAAAGAACACTGAGACCATAATAACTACACTGAGACCATAATAACTACACTGAGACCATAATAACTACGCTGAGACCATAATAACTACACTGAGACCATAATAACTACGCTGAGACCATAATAACTACACTGAGACCATAATAACTACACTGAGACCATAATAACTACACTGAAATAACTACACTTCCATAAAGTGTTTGCCTGTCCTGACTAACCACCTCTCTCATCTTTGATGCCCTCAGATCGGAAGCTTGTGTATTCTTTTCCCAAACAGGTACCAGGATTCATTTTCCATTGCCTTTGTTGGTGGTAAAGTCGGACACACCATGCCAAGCATGGAAATAACCGGAAAGTAAAATAAACTGAATAACAGGATTACCACTGAATACACATTTTCATAAAAATAGATTAAGCACTTTCATCTTACAAATCAGACTTCTTCAGAATCAAATTAATTAATCACTCTTCCCTTTTTAAATGCCCACATTAAGTCCAATGACCCTTCCTTAAAGAGACAACAACCTTTTCATTAAAAACATTGTAAAACATTCCATACAACACTGTTAAAACCTAATACAAAGGCATCTATAGAATATTTAATATATAATATAAAAATAGGCAATTTAAACAAACACAATACTTGTAATGATTTTAATTCAAAAGCACTCATAATAGAGAAATAATCATTAAGTCCTGCTGTTTTTGCAGCATCGATAATCAATGTCATTTTAATTCACATTTTTCCAGAATTTTTTTCCAGGGACCTCCTCCCCCCCCCCTTCACATATGGCTCAACTTTTTCAATGACCTGTAAAACAAATCCATAATCTAAGTAATTGTTAATATGCCTACATAATGCATTAGATGGATTTTGTTTTTAACATCATACTCATATTCATAGATCCTGGTTCAAAGATAATGTTCTGTTTTCCCAATGTAAAATGCTGTACAATTCTTAAAAGTAGCCACATAGACCACTCCTTTGGTTCCACAATTAAAATATCTATCCATTCTAGTAATCCACCTACCATTAATGTAAATATTTTCTTCCTCTTTTAGAGGTTCATAGGTTCATAGGTGTGTACGAGGCTAATGACCCTGGAGCCTTTACAAGCCTAGCCCCAAAAAAATTGCACAGGCACCATGCCACCCAATGTTATTTCACAGTGCCCGTATCCAGTAGGGCAACTGGAATGATACCAGGAGTGAATTTTCTGTTACCCATCCTCTCGTCAAGATTTCTCTTAAAGAGACCCAGCGAGGTACTCTGCTTGACATGAATGGGAAGCTTATTCCAGAGAATGGGCAGTCTTTGGGAGATGAACCTTTCCCTCCAGCATGTTCTGTTAATTGTGGTAATGAGGTTGTGATCTCTGGAGCATGTGATGCAGGAGGACTGGGATTTCTTTTGGTGTAGCATTTCAAGTAGGGCTGGGATGGACATGGCTTTGTAAGTCAAGCAGAGATCACCTCTAAGTAGACGATAAGAGGCTGAATACAGCTGAAGTTTCTTGAGCGTGTCTATGTAGGACATGTGTTTAAGGTCCAGGATCTTTTTTGTAAGGTACTTTTGTGGCCTTTCCAGCTGTTGTAGATGTCTGGTCAGGTACATGCCAAACTGGGCATTATATTCGATGACTGGTCTAATGAGGGATGAGTAGAGAGGGATGATGACCTCTTTCTTCCTGGATGCGAAACCTTTGGTTATAAGATGTGCCACATAGAAGGACTTTCTGAGCATAGTGCAATGTGGTGGTCGAAGGTGAAGGTGGCTGTTGACCTGGGTGCCCAGATCTCTTATGGCCCCTTCAGTGTTCAGTATACAACAACACTGCTTGTAATTCCCAAACTTATACATGCCCTTTTTTGCTTTAATACTAGTAGTATCTCTCTCATTATTTCCTGTTAACTTTTTAAAATGAATACCCTTCCTATAGATAAGTCTTGTTTTTTTCTTCCTAAGACTGTGAGCATATCATGCACTTTAAACATTTTCCAGTTATGGAAAATGGTGTCCCTAATAGCCACAGTATGCAGACTATGTAGTAATCATAGCACCGAAAAAACATCTTCTCCATTTTTCTCATTATTTTCACTTTGCTCAATATTCAAACCCAAAATAGGAAACTACTTTAGGTCATTTCCATGGTTGGCATGGTGTGTCCTGCTTTTTCAGTTTAAAAGTTGGATTTACACTTGTTTCTTGTGTGTTAACACTAACCCAAGTGGATGTAAAAGATCCCATTGCACATATCAAAAAGAGTAAGAGGATGATTATTAACATTCCTAATTTGTCTCATCACATGCACTTGTCAGATGCAAATTATTCAACAATTCCAATTAAACAAATTGAATACCTAAAACATTAATACTCTAATATGTTCATCTTGTACATCTTCCTTAGAATTTATTTTTATATGCTTAGTATTATCCCATTTTTTGTTGCACAGAATTTCACTGCTTCTCCCCTTCCATAATTTCCATCTTGTTAGTCCCACCCTGAGACTTCCTTATAATCACACTACAAGAGAGTTTACCCTCTTAAAGTTCTTTCAGCTTTGAAATACTAGTAATACAAAGTCAACCTATCCCAAAATCCCTAAAAGAATGAGTTATCTACTCTTGGACCCCACTGTCTGCAGTCTGATTCTGTAACATTTTACTTTATGTCACATTTCTTTAACAGAGATTCTTTGATGAGAGAGCCTACACAAAATCCCAAATTCCTGATTCATATGCTATTTAATTTGTTTCCCATGAAAGATGCTGCCTCTTAAATGTTTTCCTACGTTTTGACAACTCTAAATGGTACAATACTTCTGTAAACAATTCTTATACCAAACATTCCTTTGTCATAGTATTATCTAGAGTCACCTTGCAATAAACTATAGTGTCTGCTATATTCATACTGAAGGTCCTCTTTTCTGCTTTGTTTAACTTCTTTCCTTGCAACTCTCAGACTATGCAATTCACCAAGCACCACAAATCAACACCAAGTCACCAGGAAGAATGTAAACATTGAAAAAGTACTTCTAGTATTTTTTAAATGTTTACATTCTTCCTGGTGACTAGAGCAGGTTTCTTGTGTTTTGTTTTTTGCATTTTAACCAGCTCGTCTTCATCCACTAAGTCATCTATGTCTGCAGATGTTGCCACAACTTCCTATTCCTGAGATTTAATACCTAAAACATCTATTTCATTCATAAAGCTTTGACAAGTTTCTCTACTTAACTGTAAACTAGTCAACCCAATATAATCCCAGCTTTTTTTCTCTGTGATCTCTCAAACAAGCAATGATAATTTCTGGATATTTTTCTTAGTTAATACCACATACTTCTGCATCTACAATATTAGTTAGCAGCTATACTTAATCTCATTTGCAACATTTTAGTTAAAATGTTGCAGTTTACATTTTCCATAACTATTGGTCTCAGTTCTTTGTATCACAATCTTATCATATGTAACTGTCCATCTCTTAAAGTGTTATAAAACCGGAATGCCAGCTCATCTTTGCTTGAAATTCCTTATTGTTCTTTAATATCTCTCAGTGAGATTTTTTGTTATCTCTTCCATCATTATATCACTCCCATAAATCTGGCTCATTCGTATTTAAATTTGTGAGAGCCTTTTATCTTGAAATAAGTCATCTCCCATTAATTTATACATTATTTGCTTCCTCATGTTCTTTTTTGACACGTCTATGTTTTCCTTTCATAAGCTTCTTCAAATAAATGCCTTAAATATCCCTTAATGTTTTTCAGTTTTGAACTCATATTTATCATCAAACTTCATCACATAACCGTTCCATATAATCATAGTATTCCTTGAAGTCTCTTGCCAACAATGAATTTACTTCTCTCCTTCCATTCACTGCATACATTTGTTTCTTAAGCAATTATTTCATCTTCTCTTCATTTTCTTTATATAATTATTGCTCTAGTTTATAATACTTCAAATTTATGCAAAATATGCTCTTTCCCTGTTCTTCTTGCCCCATGACCATAAAATTAAATATTTCTTTTTAAGTTTGCTTTACAAGCCCCACCATCCTGCCTGATTTTCGTAATAGGTTTCTGTATGTAAATTGACAACATGTAATCTTCCAGTATGTGTCTTTATAGCTTCCCTCTGTAGAAAATAGGACTCTGAGTGGAATAAATCTTTATTTGTAGTTTTTATTATTGCTTATTGCTGAGTATTAATGTACTTAGCTTATCAAAAATGGCTTTGTGTTCTGAAAATCCCACACAAGAACGTCAGGCTTGTAATTCTTTTGTAATTCTTTTGTACTGTTAGAAAGTAACCAAATAATTATTTTTTGTAACTATTTCTTCTCTTTGGTATGTGCATTCCTTTGTTCAGCAATACATATATCTCTCCTTTTTTAAAATATTCATTAATACTTTATTGCTTCTCTCATTTTTCTGTTCATCTTCTGCTCTAAGTATCAGTTAAAATCTTCTGCATATAGTATTTCTTGATTTATCTGAGATACTTTTGTAAAATCCTAAATACTTATTTTTGGCATTCTAACAAATTTTTCTATCTAAAAAATATATGTCTGGTTCAGCTAGAGTATATTCCTTTTCTCTAAAATCTGATTTGGCCACCTCTGATTACTCATATGGCTCAAATAACCAGAAAATCCACCCTTCACACAAACTATTTTTCTTTTCAAACTTTGGAATAAACATTATATGAAAATATTTACCTATTTTTTATACAATTACACATTAAATATCTTCTAATCAGATTCTTCATTTTGTTTAACATTCAACATTAACATACAACATAAAACTCTCACTTTTTATGCCAGGTTTTCATCCGTGATTTAATTTTTCTTTTCTTTGAAATGACATTTGTGCCATTCACTTTCACCTTATTTACTTCCTCACTCTCCCCTGCTGTTATTCTTTCAGTCAGATGTAATACTGGATATGTTGTACATATCTGCATTTTTCACAGACAGAGGATCTTCAGTGATTAAATTATCTGCAGCATTATAATAATTGTTGCTATTATAACTTTTTACTTCATGTAAAACATTCTCTCTAATATTCACTTCAATATTTGGCATGTTTTTAATTTCATAAATATCAATATTATTAATATTTTCTAACATATGAGCATTGAAACCAAATGACTCCTTCTTGTCTACCTTCTTCATTCAACAGGGCAGTTATTATCTGAGCTTTCCTGCCTCTACGTATATTGTATCTTCCTTTATTACAGTCTTTAGTTACATGTCCATCACACAATAATAACAGCTTTTTATCCAGTTATAGTGAAACACATTCACTTTATAACCTTTTATCATCACAATACTCAGTGGGTATAATAAATCACCATGATGTATTTTTAAGTCCACTAATAATGTCCAACTCCCTGTTTTAAAAACACCAACATATGTGAGGTACATTTTTTAAGCATATGATTCTTTCTGTGTACTTACCTGTTACAAATATCTGAAAAATATGTTAAAGACAGCACATCCACAGTCACCAAACAACAAACCGGTTAATTCATTATTGACAGTAGCTGTACAAGGAAGAGCACTTCGGAGGCTAATATGTAACTACTGGGTATGCAGTCCAGGAAACCATTTGGATAATAGCCCAAATTCCCAGCTGCCCCAAAGCACTGTCTGGTTAAGTGAGTTGTTCAAGGTTGCACAATAGGCAGATGATGGTTCACAGCATCTAAACTTTCAGCGAAGAAAGTAACTTGCTAATAACGCATCACCTTACCCTTTGCATGAACTGAAAGACTTGTTCTAAAATGAATATGAAAATATGATGACTAACTAACGCAGTCTAGGTGGTCTGGCAACAGAAGCTAACAGATATGAATACCAATCACAAACTGCTCCCCTTGCCTGTGGCACCCTATCTCATTGTTCCTGACTGTAAAGCAGCCAGGGCTGCCTGTAAGGCTTACTATAATCCCAGGAGTTAAAAATTACCTAGGTTGAGTGAATAAAACAATAAATAAAACTGAAAAAAAACAACAGCTATTGTATGACAGTGTGACATATAAATGCTCTTCTATGTAACTGTTGGACCTATCATAGGTTCATAGGTATGTACTAGGCTAATGGCCCTGGAGCCTTTATAAGCCTAGCCCATAGAAGTGCCCTGGCATCTTGCCGCTTGACATTAGTTCCCAGTGCCTCTATCAAGTAGAGCCACTGGAGTGATCCCCGGGGTGAACTTTCATTCTCCCATCCACTCATCAAGATTCCTCTTGAAGAGGGCCAGTGAGGTGCTCTGCTTGACATGCATGGAAAGTCTATTCCAGCACATGGGCAATCTCTTGGTTATGAACCTGTCCCTCCAGCATGTTCTGTTGATTGTGGTAATGAGGTTGAGGTCTTTGGAGTGTGTGGTGTGGAGGGATTTGGATTTCTTTAGATGTAGCATTTCTAACAGAGCTGGGTGAGACTTGGTTTTGTAAGTCAAGCAGAGATCACTTCTTAGTAGACGATATGAGACAGAGAATAGCTGGAGTTTTTTGAGTCTGTCTGTATAAGACATGTGTTTAAGGCCTACGATCCTCTTTGTGAGGTACTTTTATGGCCTTTCCAGCTGTTGCATGTGTCCAATGAAGTACATGCCAAATGGGGCATTATACTCGATGACTGGTCTAATGAGGGAAGAGTAGAGAGAGATGATGACCTCTTTCTTCCTGGATGCAAAACCCTTGGTAATGTGATCAACTGACTTAAAGGAGTTTCTTTTATTTTGTTTATCTGATAACGTTTTTTGTATATTTAGTTTAGAAATTTTACATCAAATAACATTATATTTTGTTTAGAAAATTTACATAAAATAATTAATATTTGCTTAATTTCATATGTTACTAAGATTAGGTCTATGCTATCTTAAAAGATATTTGTGTAAAATATAAAAAAATGTACAAAAATTAAACTGACTGGTGATTTGTTTTTGTTTTTCACTTTGTGGCTCTCACATTTAATTATATCTGACATTTTGGATACTAATCAGAGATAGTCAGAGTCCTCAGATCACTGACCCATCTCTAGGCAATATTACCCAGAGCACACAAAGAGGCTAATGATAAAGCTTATAGGGTTATAGCAATTAATTCCCTGAATGAATACTATTTCACTTGCTATTATAGTCACTTCAACTTTTGGCATGTTAAATACAATGTGGAAGAGTTCATGTCAGGAAAAAATCAAATGCTTTTACGTAGGTAATACCTAAACTTTCTGCTTACTACAATAATCTGGCCAATCACTACTTGCCAAATTTCACATTAGACCTAATCATAGAAGATTGATTGACTTTTATATAATACCTTGAGCTCTAAATGAGTTTTCAAGTCCACATAGTGGATACATATATATGATTATAGCATGACTAATACTTAATTATAATATTACAATATAATTATAGTTGCTTAATAGCTGTATATAATAGTTTTGTTATGATGTGTCATTACTAACAACGCATGCATTATCCATCAGCTATATTCTCCTGTACCAGCCTTTAACAATTTTGGCACTTGTCATTAAAATCACTTACTATTATATGTAGTGTCAGGTACTACCATAACCTGCACAGCCCTCGACTATTTTGCTATTATACTTTTTATATTTTTCACATTGTCTAGCATTGCTCGCTGTGATGCTGCATCATGTTTTCATTTTTTGCTTTCATTTTTTTATTATAGTGTTCTTGTAAATTATATTTTGATTTGTCTCTTCTCCTTTTTGCCTTTTATCTCCATCCCTTTTATTGACATTTTCATGTATACATGTATATGCATGTGTATGGAAGTATTTATTTATTAATTATAGATGAGAGGGCATGACTACACAGATATGAACACCCTGCATTTGTTGTGCTGAACTTGCCAGCATGGCATGAGAATGTCCTTTTCATCTCTGTGTTCTTAGTAGATATTCAAGGTAAGCATATAACATATATTGTATGCATTATACCATTTATTCTCTGTGATTTACTGTATACCACTAATATAGTCATATACACTGTACAATATTCATAAGGTCAGTTATTATCTCTTCTACAAGTTGCATTATATTGTGTTATATAGTATCATCATGAATCCCACTCACTGTCTGCCAATGTTAATGTTTCCCAGCATTTCTCTCATTTATCTTAAAAATGAGAATGCATTGCAGTATAGCATCTGTACTTTCTAGAATTTTTTTCATTTGTTTACTTTTTTAAGTAGGCATGTGGAGGTTGGCATGGGATTGGGGTTTGGAATAAGGTGAGGGGTTGTTGCAATAGTTATGGTCTTTACCTTGGAGACACAAGGTGCAGGCTTTGATTCTTACCTTTGGGAAACATGGTTAGGCTTAAAAAAACCTCCTGTCATCATTAGCCTAGTAATTATGAACGTATGAACCCATAATCCAAGAATAAGTCATAAAAGAAAAATGATATCATAAAAAACAGATAATAAACAAGCAAGAAACAATTGCTGCTGCCAAGTAAATACTTCATTATGGCTGTTATTCTCATTAATTATAGATGAAGAAACACTCAGTAAAGGTTAAAGGTTATACATAGTTACTAGAAATGTAGTCCAGGAAACTACTCAGGAGCCAAGCTCAATTTTCCAATTGCTCTAGAGCACTGCCTGGTTATATCACTTGCTCACACATCAGGCAAATTGTCGTGGAGGGAATCAAACCCTAGTGTAAAGGAAGCAGTTAGGTAACAGCTCATAGTGTTCATACTATGGATAACTGCTAGGTTCATCAACAATAAGCATTTGTAAGTTGAGAACAAATGGTTTTAATTGTGAAGCAGCCTAGAAAAGATAATGGAAGTCTCCAACTTTATCTGTATAAAAATCAAATAATATTGATACTGAAATCACAATGACTGCCAGTTTGTGATAAATATACTACAAATTATGCAGGATCATCAATTACTAATGGGAAATTTAATCAAAAGAACAATTCATATTCATTTTAACACATACTTTTTATTCAGATTTATATTATTTTATTTAAACAACTTGTGAACAATGTTTGGAAAATGTGCATTACTGAAATTTTCTAAGCTGATAGTTAACATGCATATCTTTGATGTTTTATATATATTTTAATAACCAGGATTTTGATTTTTTATTTGTTTGTTTGTTTGTTTGTTTGTTTTTTGTGTCTTCACCATTGAAAAAGATTTAACAATGACAGTCTACATAAGAATTAACTGCAAAACTAATCCAGTTTTAATGTGTCAGGCTTTCCCAAGTTCTGCAGTAGTGACCTTTCTATTATCCATTAAATATGCATAAGTAATATATCTTTATGAAATAGAAAGTCATTTCAGTACAAGTAATATGAAAGTATTACTTAGGTCATATGTTAAAAGTTTACACATTTAAATTATATTATTAGACCATATTTTCAGATAGGTATCTGAGAATCAATAAGCAAATACCTTATAATCAAATTAAATCATTTAAAGCATACTGAGCCACTATAAATAAAATGGATAGCTAATGAGTTGAAATATGCATTTTCATTTATGGATTCAAAAGTGAAACACTAAAGTACTTGACCGTGTAGTTTCGAAACCTTAGCAGATTGATAACATAAGTTGCACTGTTACACAGTTTGACCTTTAATCTTAACATCCATAATCTTATTCACATCTAATCCTAGAAATGTATCATTCAAAAAGTAGTTAAGAAGTTTGTTTACCATCTTAGAAATCTAATAGGGATACATGAAATGCTCTTATTGCAAAGATTAAACATTAATTTGTGCAATATTCTATGCTTGATTCGATATCAAATTTCTTATTGAAGTTTGAAAGTGCAATTAAATTGGGGGTTGATTTAAAATGTATACCTAGATTACTTATCTCATTCAGTGATACTTAATTTTAAGTGTATTTTAAGAATGTTGAGTTACCTAAGTTTAATTTTTAATTTCAAAATGCACTTTAATAACCAGAAACGTTCAACAAAGGTTCTTGTGTAGCTTAAAAAAACAATGTTGAGTTACCCAAGTTTAATTTTTAATTTCAAACTGTACTTTAATAACCAGGAACATTCAACAAAGGTTCTTGTGATATTGTTAGATTAGGAATGTAAATGAGAATATAATCAGAAAAGGAAATGATTATGACTGTGGGGTTCCCTTAAGAAATTGTTTCTATGAAATGGTTGCAAGTGATTCTATCCAATATACTCTTTAAGGGGATTCAAAAATATATGCCTTTAGGGTCGATCCTATCCCACACATGTACAAAGATGTATATGAGGTAAAAATGAGACTACTAAGGAGCAACTAAGCAGAAGCTGAGCTGTATAGAGCTTTGCAGGTGCGGAATGCTAGTAGACAATTATACTTATCAATAGCTTTTCAATAAAGAGGATATGCAGCATATCAAATGTTTTACTCACATCAAATAGAAATACAGTTTGTTTATAAATTGTGGCAATTAGCATATTTTAATACTTCAATAAATCTTGGCTGAGAATTTTATAATATTAAAATTAACTACTTTTTTAATCTTTTAGCTAAATTTACTTTCATGATATTTATGTAAATATTAATTTTTTTCTAATAAAATACTCCTCAGATTATTTAAATAAGCATCTTGAATACCATCCTTCTTAATTTATTTGAACATTTGAGTCAGAAATCTGGGATACTGCAGTCTAATTGTGCCTGTATAAATCAGGTACTTCCCTCATTTTAGCATCCTCAGTAGACTCCACAACTTTGAACGTGACTAATACTTAACATAGAGAGTCCAGTAAATTGTCTGGAACTATTTTAGGATTGAATGAATTTAAAAATTCATTTAACTTGTTTTGTAACTGAGAATATGTAGAGCTGTCAATATCAGTAATGTAGAAGTCTTAAAGAATATCATAGTAATAAAAATATGACTTATCACCAACTATTGGGGTCATGTTGCTGAAAGGATGTTTCAACTTGAAAATGAAGTCTAGCAGTTTAGAAGAGACACAGCCTCACATTTTGCATGAATTATAGAATCAAATAAAGTCAAATGTTCCATATTAGTCATGTCCAACTGATGTTGTAATTTCATTAAAGATATTTGTTTGTCATGTGTATCTTTAAGTTTCAGCTCCATTGTAAGCTTGTAATTTGCTGTTTTATAATTGTACTTTTTTTTTTCATTTTTCTTTCTGTTGATATAAGAGGCTAAGCTAGCAATATGAGCAATAAAAGTGTTGTGTTTAAATTGCCATCTCAGGTCCTTTTTCACAATTATTGGCAGGGACTGGAGTAGAGGTGATATGCAGCATGCCTGCACACCAAAGTCTATAATGATTCATAAAGGAAAAATAGAGGTCAGAATGGACAAGAACTAGTAAACAGTATTGCCCTATTGTGCTTAAAAGGTATGCCATGCACCAAGTCACCATTGTACAATAGTCACAAATTATGAACCACAAGATTATGAGGAGGTCTTAACAGAGTCGATTTTGGAAGCTCAAATGGATTGTGTACTATCTGATAGCACAGCAATCCCCTTTCTCTCAAGTGAGTTACTCAGCATATGACACTGAAGAACAAACTAGTGTTGTAAAAATAACCCCCAACATCTCTGTTAAATGTCAGGAAAACTCCCTACAGGCAATGCTTATCCCTAAAGTGCAGATAAAGCTGCTATGCTATGAAAATATGGTCTGCCATCACACAATGATGCTGACAAGCTCCTCTAAATGAGAGCTGGTATAGCATGGGATTCTGGTTCCATGGAAGCTATTGTTTCTGGATTTGAATATAACTTCTAGGATGTGCTCCATCGTGATTTTAGGAGAAAGAACGTTTAGTTATACAATGGAGGGAACATAGAGGTGAGTGGGATGAAACCATAACTGAATTTTTTAAGCTAGAATGTTGGCAATGTCATCAGGATCTGAGTAAGTAGCACTGTTCAGCTGAATTTTGCTGCAGTGTGGGTTGTTACTTCCAATACTGCTAATATATTTAAAAATAACTTATGATTCTCCATGGAATTTCCAAATTTTGTAAAGCCCTTAGATAGTGATATTCAGTTGTTTTCTGAGTAATCTTTGAATATGGCAGTTAGTAGGATGGTAATAGTTTTGAGGGAGGAGGTAACAGTTTAGTGATCAGATACCTGACTTCAGATTGTAAGAATGAGGAGAAGTATGTTGTTACCTCTGGAACTAATACTGTTAAAATAGCCAATGCATTGAGGTAGCTATCTTGGTCATCAGGCGAGCCTGATGGGGATCGATAGTTGTCAATAATATGTTAAGTGACTTTCTTTACTATTGTTAAGATGTGTGCAAAGTCCAGATTGGAGTCATGAGGGATATGGCATGAGATAATAGGAGATCAGATAAATATAGACTTTCCCAATCACATCCAGCTGGTCTAAACAAATGATAAGTGCAGTACTCCTGTATGTATGGAGAACTTTCAGTGCAAGGAAATAAAGTTTCATTAACTAGATGTATATGTACTTGTTCAATTGTGTGGAATGCCTCAAGACTGGGTATTTATTTTTTTGTCCAGACTCCTTCTGTTGAATAATGACACTACAGTGGAAGCTGGATTTGAATTTGCTACATTAGAATGTCCAAGGGATAGACCTTGTGTAAAAGAGGCATGGTAGGAATATGCAGAAACTCTGAGTAGAGGTGTGACATCAGTCCTTGATGAAACAGGCTAGTCATTTACACACATTGGGTCCTCTCGACTGACAGCACCTAGTTAGCCAGTTGTTGAAGTCACTTATTTTGTTTTTGGAATGGTGACATGATTCTCAGAGATGGCAAGGTACTGCACAAGACACATGTTCTGCCTCAAATGCATGCATGGAGAGCTCATTGATGCCTGTCTGCATCTACCCTGGTGTGGAATATCTAATGCCATTAATCAAAATGTGGGCAATTATGATGGAATGCTTTTACTTGGGATGGACAGAAATAACAGAGCTGGTTATGCCATGAATCCTGGCAATAGAGAGATACCTGAGCACGACTCTGTGTTTGCCTGGTGTGGTAAGCAGAATATCAGTATGCCTGACTATGGAGTTAAAATGTATCCCTACAGCTTCTAGAGACATTATAGATGTGGGCTTTGAGTTGTAGTATCTCATCTTAGGTGTTTATGAAGGTGCAGGTGAGGTTGTATTTGAGGGTATGGCACTATGTGGCTGAGGTTTGTCTGAGTAGTGTTTAGGAAACTTAACAAGTGAGTTATTTACAAGCTCAGCACAAGTGGGTCTAGTGTTGGGTGGCTATGATATGGTGATAAGCTGCCCACTGATATATGTGGTATATGAGGGGCTAACCAAGTTAGTATCTCCACCTGTCACAAGTTGTATCTTACGGGTTCATAAGTTCATAGGTGTTTACTAGGCTAACGACCCATCCCAAATCTCTAACAAGTATTGATACCCTTGATAAGTGTAAGCATGGGCCAGGGAGATGAACCATTTACAAGTTACCCATTTGTATCAGAGACATAATTGCCAAACCAGGGATGAATTTCCGGTTTCCCGTCCAGTTGTCCGAGTTGCCCTTGAATTGGATTAGGGAGGAACTTTGCTTCACACTGATGGGGAGCCTGTTTCATAGACGGTGTAGTCCCTGGGATACATACCTCTCTCTACAGGGTTCCTATTAGACGACTGAAGAACTTCAAACAATGAAAAGGCAAAATAGTGAAACAGCTTTTAAGCAAATTCTTTCCCAGAGAAAGAATTATCTTGGCCGCTTCCATTACTTTGACATTTTCGGCACTGTAGTGTGATCTTAGAGTTGGTATATTTATTTATTTTTTTTTTTTGGAACAGCGATTTTTTTCCCTTGGAAAAAAAATCGCTGTTCTGAGCTTTTGAGATTGTAATCTTTCACTTACATGGGGTCAGTTATTCATCGTTCACTTTTTTAAGCATTCAGTGATATAATATTGACCCTCTCTACAGCAGGTCCTATTTATTTCACAGACAAGTAAGTCCTTAGAACGGGTAATAATTCTGGTACTGTTTGTTTTATGAATATGCAGGAGGTCTATCAGAGTGGGGTCTGACAAAGTCCTGTATCCCAGGCATAGATCTCCCTTCAAAAGCCTGTAGGAGACAGAATACAAGGATAGGGCCTTGAGGCAGTCTGCATAGGACATAATACTTACACCCTGTATTTTTTCAGTGAGGAACCTCTGTGGACGTTCCAGTTGTTGTATATGCCTGGTTAGGTACATACCAAAGGGGGCATTGCACTCAGTGATAGGTCTGATGAATGCCAAATACAGTGGAACAATGACTTCCTCGGACTTAGATGCCATACCTTTGTTTATAAGTTGCACAACATAGAATGAGTTCCTCACTACTGTAGACACATAATGGTCAAATGCTGGATTACTATCTATGTGTGTCCCTAAGTCCCTGACTACTGAGTCAACTCTAAGGGGTGTGTTATCAATATGATAGTTACCAGGGGTAGATGATTTCCTGAAGGATACTATTATGCATTTCTTGGCATTTAGTTTTAGTCCATGACTCTGACACCAGTTGTTTGTCTGTGTCATCCCCTCCTGGAGGACATTTGTGTCAGTGTGAGATGCAATGACAGCTCCTAATTTGCAATCATCTGTAAATTTAGTCAGCCAGAGACCACTGGGATTGGCCTTGACTTCTGAGAAGTAAATGCCAAAAAGGAGTGGTCCAAGGACCGATCACTAAGGGACTTCACTTGTGACTGGCCTCTTTGTAGAGGTAGACTCCCCAATTCTAACTTCCTGGGTCCTGTCTGTGAGCCAGCTGGCTATCCACTGGATGACATAAGGGTTTGTACCTAATCTCTTGAGTTTGTCAACAATGCCCGAGTGGGGTACTGTGTCAAATACCTTGGTCAGGTCAAGGTAGGCAGTGTGAATGATTTTTCCCATATCCATTGCTTTGGTGACCTTCTCAAAGAAGTCCACCAGGTTGAGTAGGTATGATCTGCCCTTGATGAAACCAAACTGGGTTGGGTCCAGTGTCTGGAGGTTTACTATAGCTCTACTGATCATCTCCATGATAATTCTTTCCATGGCATTACATATAAGATTAGTGACACTTATGGGTCTGTAGTTTGCAGGGTCTGTAGATGGCCCACCTTTGCGCAGAGGGATGACTGTTGCCTTTTTCCATTCATGAGGCACAAAGCCTGTTTGGAGGCTACAGTTAAATAGTAATTCCAGAGGCCCTGATAGGTCATGTTTCATGCTACTTAGAAGGCTTCATGGGATATTGTCCGGGCCCATTGAAGCAGCATTCTTGGTCTTAGAGAGAGCATTAAGGACCTGTTCCCTCCTGATAATAGGGGGAGGTATATTTGATATTTCCTGAGGGAAGGTAGAGTGGGAGTGAGGAGAAAAGTTGGAGCTGAATTTATCAGTGAGGAGGTTTGCTATATCGTCTGGCTCAGTATAGGTGGCTCCATTTACAATGAGCTCTGCACACAATTGTGCATTGCCTTTGAGGTTGTGGACATAGCTAAATAATGCTTTGTGGTTGTCCTTGGCCTGAGAGGCTAAACTTACCTCAAATTTGGCTTTGGTAGACTTTATTTGTCCTCTGAGTTGCTTGTTTAGTTTAAGTGAGAGTGTTTTTATCTTGCTGGGTGCTGCACCTCCTAATTTTTGTCATGATTTTCTTCCTCCTGTTATACATCCAATTGATTTTGTGATTCCCCCAGGGTGGCTTGTTTTTTGAGTTAGTTCTGTACTTCTTCCTAGTGGGTACAGCTGCCTCTACTCAGCTATTAACATGCTTTTATAGAGTTTCTGTGAACAGTTCTGCATGGGCAGAAGTGTTCTCAGGGTTTATAGGGGCTTGAAATTTACCAGGTTCTCACTTAATAGCAAGAGGTTAGCCTTAGAATAGTTCTTGAATATTCCTGGTTTAGCTGGGGGTCCAGGTTTTATTTTTATTTCAAAGGAGACCATTTCATGGTCTGACCTTACCAGGGAAGGAATTACAGTAGGGGGTGTGCAGCACTTTCCCATATTAGTGAGGACCAGATCCAGTATGATTGTACCCCTGGTTGGTGTACTGTCTATCCAGTCCAGGGAGTTTTGTGTTTAAAAAATCCAGGAATCTCTGTGCATGTACGTTTGATGTTGTATAGGATTTCCAGTTAATAGTGGGGTAATTAAAGTCACCTATGAATATGGTATTGGGTTGGAAGGTTGGCATTTCTAAGAAGTTTAAAAACATGGTATTGGTTTCCTGGGTCATAGAGGGGGACCTATAGCTTGCAAGGAAGTGGTATTTGATTTTACCTATGGTGATTTGAACATGGAGCAGCTCAAGTGCATTGTACTGTTTGACAACCTTGAAGTATATTTATTTTAGAAGTAAATAGAGACACCTCCACCTTTAGTTCCTGCCTGTAAAGTAGCTCATCTAAATGTGTGTGTATCTGTCCCAGATAATAGAAAATGAGGCAGCTGCTGCTCTACTTCAGAGTCCCTAGTGCAAGTAGGCTGGTAGCAAAACAGGACAAAGCAAACCGTGAACTCCACTTGACAGAGACCAATGAACAATCAGAAATGTGATTAACTACTTACTTGATAAATTACCATAAAGAGAGATGAAAACAATCGCTGAATTCAACAGTATCTTGCCTATTGACTGCCACATGGTTACTACTAGTGCTGGTCTCGGTGTAGCTGCTAGCAGCTAGGAATCAATGTCCCTAAGTTCCTTCTCTCACCAGAAGCAAACTACACTGCTAATCCTAAATTAGAGAAGTGGATCTCAGGTTTTCCAGCAATCACTAGTCTTGTGCTAGATGTCACAGGGATCAGTAGGCTTGTTGCAGTTTTTGCTAGACAGATACACTGGGTAGTTTGAGCAGCAGCTTGGTGCAATACAGCAGATATCTGAGCAATCATCTGCAGTTTAAAGTGAAGATGTTGCCACTGAAATGGCAACCAGACAAAATGAGGAAGGACAATACAGAACACCCAGTCAGAGACAGCTAAGAATCAATGTCCTACTCCTTCTCGCGCAACAACTATGCTGTTTTCTGAGTAGTGGGTTACAGACTGTCCACTAATCAGTAGTATCTAAGAAGGCTATTAGTAATGTTGCTCTGTGACTTCTCTCACAGAAGTGGAACAGCAGCTCTAATCCGAGGCTAGTTCCTGAAAAGAGGTTCACAAGCTCTCCAATGGTCCAAAGTCTCATCTCACATGTTGCAGACTTTAAAACTGAGTCGAAAAATTGGACTAATGCTGTACTGATTTAGTCAGTTAGTGTGAAGATGGAAGGATAACTGAAGTTTTATCTCCCCACTATATGCTTGTAGTGGTAACTAGTATTAATAGGTGAAACAGTGCTTTGAGGGAATTTTAAAGTCAACTTTACATAATGGGTGGGCAATGCAAGAGCTGCTAGCTGCTAAGTTTAAAAAATACAACAGAGACATGGTGAGAAAGGTGAGGAAAATCCAAAATAGTTACTGCTGGTAGGTCTCACAGGTTAAACCATGTCCTGTTCTGCTTGGCTTAAATAAAATGCTTCTTCTCAACCCATTCTCAATTCAACTAAATTGAAATATTTTTGCAAGTCAAAGAATGCTGCATATATGCTTGCTAACTAGCCATAACAAATAACCCTCTTTTAAAACTCAAAGAAAAATAAATTAAAAGTAAAACAACAACTGTAAAATTAAAAAATGTAATAAAACAAAAGCAAAATACAAAAAGCAATGTAAATATGCAAAATATAAACCAAGAAATCTAGAACAGTCACAGAACAGCTTTACTTGAAAGTCCTCAAAGAGTAAACCTTAGCCTGTTCTGCATACCTTAAATAAGAATGCTACTTCTCAGCTCCTCCCAAAATGCAGCCAGAGTTAATCATGTTGCAGTCAACAAATACAACACAAATGTTTGCTAAATGGACTTTCTTTCAACCCCCCCCCCGCCAAAAAAAATTTAAAGTAAAACATTTATCATAAAGAATGCAATAAAACAAGAGCAAAAGATAAAGCAATGTAAGTATATAAACTATAAGGCAACAAATCTTAAATAGCTACAGTGTAGCTTATCTAGCAAGCAGGGTTCACAGATTAAAATGTATCCTGTTCTGCTTACTTTAAATAAAAATGCTACTTCTCAAGTCCTCCCACAATTTAGCTAGAGTTAACCATTTTGAAGTAAAAAAATGCATGAGAAATGTTCTGCAACTGGACCTAATCAAGAGCTTTTCCTTAAAACTTTAAGAAAAAAGCAAAAGTAAAGCAAAAACATTTAAACAACATAAATTGCAATAAAACAGAAACAAATCACAAGAAACAATGCAAGTATGCAAACTATAAACTAAGAAATCTAAAGTTGCCATGGAGCAGCTTGTCTGGTAGGTGTCATGTGTTAAGCCTTGCCCTGTACTGCTTGCCTTAAACTATTACTTCTCCACTCATTCCACAGTGCAGCACAAATGTTTACTAACTGTTCCTAATCTGTGAGTTAGAGCTACAAGAAAAAGGAAACGAAAATAACAATTTTCAATTAAAACAAATTGCAATAAAATAAGAACAAAAATCAAGAACCAGTGTAAGTAACATATACGCCTATGAATGTGCATGGTTTGTGTTTTGTAATAGACTAGCTTATTCAGTACTCTGTTTTTAATTAGCCTTTCCAAAGTCATTACTTTAATATATTGAGATAAACTGAAGTGAAATTTGTACACAATAACAAGGAAGCTCACAATAGTAATATCAAGATATTAATAAAAACATGAAAAGGAAAAAAATGCACTTAAGATACTTAAGATGGCGTATTATTTATTTTGCAGTTATACTTTATATAACTCCGGATCACCATGGTGTAACAATTTAATTAATGTAGTACTCACTGTGGGAGTGAAGCCCAAGCTACCTAAAATGTTTAAGTTGTAGATGTAGATGTGAATTTGAAACAGCATCGGATAGGAAGTGGTTATAATATGAGAAAACTATACTTGAGCAAACAGACTTTTTCATCAGATCTTTGATATGCATTGTTGGTAGTAGATGAAATGCATTGATTGTAATAAAAGAAAAATGAATTCCATAAACATACAAGGAAAAGAAAGCATATAAATTCTCCTCCATTGTGACCAGAATCTCCAGGTGAATAAATTGTGTTTTTAGCTTCTCAGAACACTTACAAATGGCAGCTGAACTTTTAAAGCTTAACTGAAATTGCCCTGAGTATGCAGCTTTGTGGGGGGAATATGGAATAACCCCAGGAATTCTGTCTAAAAATGTTGAAAGAGTTGTGATACCCTAGTCATTGTAAAATTTTCCTGTATAACTGAGTCCCAAGTTTTTCTTGAGCAATATCCTCAGAGATACATCTAACCATAATATTGTCCTTACTAGACTGACCATTTAAATAAATGAGTGATTTTTTGATAGTATGGCTAAATTTTTCTCCTACTCCGTCCGTCTGTGATGTTATTGCATGTTTGTTGTCTTCTACATTCAGTAACCTTTTTAAATGCTAACAATTTTCTAATTCTTGATTTATTGTGGTGGCTCTCTGCAAACATTGGTTAGAATCCTGTGATAGAAAAAAATTATTCTTCTAAGCAAACACAAGTGTGTTCAAAAGAATGTACAAGTTGTTCAACAAAAGCTGGATAATGAGTTGTTTGTTGTTACTATTGAAATGAAAACAGAACTTTGAAATCTGAAAATGCAACCAAAGCATTCAGGCAAGAGTGTATGTCAGATTGCTGGCAACAGTTACCAGGAATTATTGGTGGAAAAGTAGAACTTAGTAGCCACATGTGCAGAGTGCAATATATTGTCAGAAGACACTTGCAAAGATCAAAAATTAGAAAATACAAATACTACCAAAGTGGGTTATTCAAAGCAGTCATAATGAAACCACCTTCAAACTGTTATATAATGAAACTAATTCCAAAACTGAATCTAGATTTATAGTAAAACAAATACTAATAACAAACAGAAAGTGTCAACTCAGTCATAGTCTGAGGTGAAGAAAGGACCATACAGCCAGATAATGTACTAGTAAGCAATTGGTTACTATTTTATTTGTGAAAATAGTAATCACTTAAAAGCGCGCTGCTAATGATTTTGAGCCAAATAAATGTTATCATTTGATGGCAAGAACAGTTGATTCAACTTTTTGTTACTGAGCTACTGCACAGCTAATCAAGCACAATGTCTTAATCGATGGCAGGGAACTGCATGGACTGCTAGATTCAAATACTACATGCAGACTTAGAAAGTCACATTAAGTGGTTAGAAGGAAAAGCTTACTAAAGCAGCAGCTGAAGCAATCTGCTTTCACTGAGATAGAAAATGCCACTCCATTGGAAATACACATTGTGTTTTGAAAAAAGTGCACCTGTTGCTTCAGCTGTCAGTTTAACAAAGGATATGGTAAAGTGTTCTCCCCATTTTAAAGATTTCTGGTGGTAATAGGAAGAAGGTAGTCCTTTAGATAGGTCATATTATCAGTGTGTGGAGGGGGAGTAGCAAGTGAACACTCCTCTGTTTAACCTGGAAAACATGGGTGCAACTACCAAATACACAGATAAGAGTATGTGAGTCTAAGAAAGATTAAAGAAGACTGTTAGAAAGAGTTAAGTAGTAAAATACTGCATCCTGGAAGCGTTGCATAACAGACAATAGAAATAACTAGTATACTGAGGAGAATGAATCACTTATTTAAAATATGTATTCCAAGGGAATGGAGTTAAGAATTATGGAACATACACAACCTTATCAGAATTCTATAGTTTCTGTCAAACTAAAACAGAAAGCACCCCCCCCCACCTTGAGAGTTCTAAGTAGCAGATAAGTATTGAGAAGAAGAAACTTAGCAATAGGAAATACTTTATTAGGGTAGCAAAACAGCAAGAACTAGTACCTGTTAAGCATACCTCTCAAGTGTGCCTCATTATGAGGAACATACCTCATTTGGGGTCTTAAAAAGTTCATGTTCCTCGAAATTCCTCAGAGATCCACATTGAAAGACTCTGTCACACATTCAGTGTTTGGAATTTTTTTAAGTGAAATCCATTGTAAATAGAAATTAATCATATTAATTCATTAAAAGATCTTTATAAGTAAAACCAGCATATTTTAACCATCCTATGACCTTCCTAGTTGAAGTTGTTAGTAAGCCATTAGTATGTATTCCACATTTTACCCATTTGTTCTACATTATGAGGACTAGTGTTCCTCATTTTGGACATGGAGGATTGAGAGCTATGCTGTTAAGAGATCTAAACCCATTTATGGCAATGTAAGACAGAAAAATCACGTAAGAGAATAGTCTAAGAAATGTTTCTTGGCAAGTAAGGAAGAGTAAAACTGAAGCTAAACATTATTTTGGGGTACCCTTTGCAGAGGGGAAAAGAATCTAGAGAGGAAAAGGAAAGGAAAGTTAGGGGGTGATACTGACTCACACTGAGAGAGAAAGCACATAGTCAACAAAAGAAAGTCAATGGGTGGTGATCATGTATAATGAGACAGAGGGAGAGATCGCTATAGAAGAAATGAAAAAGGAGAGTGTAGTGTATACTGAAAGACAAGATAACCTTGAACTGAAGCATAAGGATATCGCTGCTAAATCAGAATACAGGAACCCTAAACAGAAGAAAGAGGGATCAATATGCATCACATTTGTGAAGGAAAATTACTTGAAAAGCAAACAGGGTAGAAATAGCAAATAATACTGAAGAATAAAAAGAGCTACCTTTCTTAAAACAAGTGTTAGGTTCTGAAACTAGTGCCTCTGTTAGTAGGAGAGGAGGCAGTGCTCCTCCCTCATGACGATTGGATGGGAGATAGGAAATTCACCCTGGGATCACGTCAGTTGCCCTGCTAAACAGGGGTCCAGGGAAGTAAATACTGTGGGAAGAAATAGCCAGGGAATTGTTATGGCTAGGCTTGTATAGGCCCTAGGGCCGATAGCCTAGTACCAACCTATGAACCTATGACAAAATGACCCTAAAGATACTTCAGAGCTGTTTGACCCTCAGTCAAGCTGGATAAACTTTAAAAACACACAATGAGATGATAATCAAGAAAACTATAGCTAGAGTTGTAAGGGAAGAAGCCGAACAAAATGTTTCCCCTTCTTCTCCATACAATGAGTTACAAAATTGTTTATTAGGAAAAATAGGCTTTAGTATGTCAATTATTACTTTCCAAACATTTATGGAACATCGTGATTTGGTTACCACATTGTCATGTATGAGGGGGGGCACCTAGTAATGGACAAGACATGGATCCTAGCAAGGTTTCATTGTTTTTGAATAATGCAGGAAATTAAGGCCTTCTGTGTCAAATGCCTTGAATAGGTTCATAGGTTTGTACTTATATACAATACTAATGACCACCAGGGCCATTATAAGCCTAGCCATGCAATCAAACCCAATTGTGTCCCTATGTATCATGGGTATTTTTAGCAGGTGGTATGTTAGGTAGGAAGTTTCTAGAGGTTATGTGGGGGGTGTTAGTTTGAGCATTACTGTATGTCTTTGCCTGTCAAAGACATGGGGGACAGAACTGGAGTAAATTTACAATTTCTCATCCATTGGTCAAGATTGCACTTAAATAGGGTTAGGGCAGGACTCTGCTTCACATGGCTGGAGAGCCTGTTCCAGATTATGGAGATCCCTTGAGACACATACATGTCTTATTTATGTGTTAAGCAAAATTTAAATCCTTGAATCTAGTGGTTCTGATGCTGTTCAATTTGTGGATGTGCAAAAAGCACATCAGAGATGGATCTATGGATGCCTTGTATGCCAGGCATAGATCGCCTCTCAGTAACCTTTAGGAGACAGAGTATAAAGAAAGGGTTTTAAGGCAATCCATACAGGACAATGTGTTTATACCCCAGATTCTCATGGTTAGAAACCTTCGTGGGTGTTCCAACTGTTGTATATGTTTGGTCAGGTACATGCTAATGGGGGCATTATACTTAATGATGATAAGGGCCAAATAAAGTGGCACTATGACTTCCTTGGACCTTGCTGCCATGCCCTTCCTTATAAGTTGGGTGACACAGAATGATTTTCTTATAAGGAAGGGCATAGCATCCAAGTCCAATTAAGCTAACTCAAGCTGCCATTAAACAAACTACAGAGGTCTGCACATCTTCCTGTGATTTCAGAATGTTGATATATCATTTAATTTTTTTTCTTCAGTTTAAGTGGTCCCTGCCAGAAGACAGCTTCTCATCCAGGATTCAAAAACCCTTTGACTCCAATGCCTATCATAGAGAATTTGAACACATTCCTGTGGACAGTTCTGAGTGATTAGTACACTCCAGCAACTGATTTCAAACTAAGTACTCTTAAGCTAATCCTTATGTAATGTTAATGCTAAACCTCCTCCATCCTGGTAAATCCTCTACCCCAATACCTGTGAAACTCACTAGTAAGAAACCAGAAGAGATAGCCAATTCCTTTAACACTTTTTTTACAGAGACCATCCAGTCCCTCGCCAATCATCTACCCACTTCCTCCCCATCATTAACTCTTCCTCATGACTCACCTCCTCTCTCCTTTAACCTACAAACAGTATCCACCTCCTACATTCGAACCCTACTAAAAAAATTGAAACCGTCCACCCTTGCAGCCGATCGTCTCCCAGCGGAATACCTCCAATTAGCCTCTGATGTCATTGCCTATCCCATATCAATTTTGATTAACAGATCCATAACTGAGGCCATCGTCCCCCCCATCTGGAAAATCTCGTACATCATTCCACTTCACAAAGGAGGCTCCTCCACTGAAACATCTAACTATAGGCCTATTGCAATACTTTTTCCAATAGCAAAAATTTTAGAACGGTGTATTCACAAACAACTCCTCCACCACCTCACCATCAATAATCTGCTATCAATTACCCAGCATGGCTTTCGCCCCATCACAGTACTACTACTGCCCTCCTCTCCTTTGTCGACTCAATAAATAGCAACCGTAACAAAAAACTTATATCCTCTGTGCTCTTTCTTGATCTCTCAAAAGCTTTCGACATGGTTAACCACCAGCTATTACTCCACACCCTGCAAACCTTTCATCTGAACAACGTAGCACTAAACTGGTTCAAGGACTACCTTTCTGGCCGGCACCAAGCAGTCCTATGGCAAAATAGTCTATCTCAACTACTCCCTAACAACATTGGTGTCCCACAGGGCTCCATACTTGGCCCCCTTCTTTTCTCTGTTTTTATAAATGATCTTCACACAATCATCCCCAGTACCACCTGCATACAATATGCGGACGACTCCACCCTGATCTGCTCTGATCTCTCTCTCCAGAAACTCCAAACAGCCACCCAACTATGTTTTGCCAAAGTTGAAAAATGGTTCTCTGACCTGAAACTCATACTTAACCCAACTAAAACCAAGTTACTTCTATTTTTCCCCTCCTCTACCACTCCCCCACCTCTAGAACCACAACATGCGAATTCTAGGTCCTTTTTTGTCGAATCCTTTAATGGCACCATCATTGAGCCCGTCTCCCACACCAAGCTATTAGGTGTCACTATTGACCACAAGCTCAAATTTGATATGCACATTGCCCAAACCATTAAGTCAGTTAACAAGAAACTAGGTTCAATGTACAGAATCAGGAACTTTCTCACTCCTCATGCAAAATTAACCATTGCCCGCACTCATCTCCTTTCAACCCTACTATACGCCTCCCCTATTTTTTCCTTCCTCAATAAACGTGAACTCAATAACTTTTCTACCACCTACCACCATATAGCCAGATTCATTACAGGAACACCATATCGTACCCACCATTGTCTCAACCTCAAGAAACTAGGCTGGTTAGAACTGCCCAATCTTCTTAAATTCAATCAACTCACGGAAGCATTCAAAATAATTAATCAACCAGACAAAACCCCCACACTGAGCAAAATCCTGACCCAATACACCAACTTAAGTTCCCTTCAGTCTTCAAACAGTAATCAAGTATTAACCATCAAATCTAATAACTTGGGCGGCGATGCTCTTTATGCTAACTCTATTGGAAAGCAATGGAATTCCCTTCCCAACTACCTTAGACTCATGCCTTCACTTAAACTATTCAAAAACAATCTCAGAGAATATTTAAAGTCCCACTGGTTGTGCTCATGTCTAAACCCAGACTAATTCCTATATGTCTCATAGTATCCTACACTCTTCTCTCTCACAAGCTATTATCTAGCATTTTACTTCCTCCACATGTACCCTTGTCATCTTACCAACTTAGCTTGTCCTGCCACCTCCTTAACTTAAGCATTTCTTTCCACTAGCATGTATATACCATGTCGTATTGTTTTCTTATCTTTATAATGTTGTACCTTTATTTAATTGTAGTGTGTTTCTTTTCTCATTACTGGGAGCTTTTCTCCCCGGGCCTCTACTGAAAAAGGATATGTATCCAGCTAGACTAGCCCGGTCAACAAATGTAAAATAAATAAAAATAAATAAATAAATCTATAGTGAAGCATCCTAAGAAAATTCTCACTGAGCAGCAGAATCCATTTCTGCCCAGCATAATGCAACAACTGCATCAGTTCTTTAAGATCAAGCAATTACAAATGTCAGTGTACCATCCTCAGACTGGCAGAGACTTTAAAACATTAAAGTCCATATTGATAAGTAATACAGAGGAAAGTGGTAAAACTGGGGCCAGCTAATACCATACCATCTGTTTTCCAGTGTAGAAATGTAACAAGCCTCAACAGGGTTCAGTCCTTTAAGATGTCATATGGGTGGCACCTTCAGTTAGATATCACCAACGAAATTTCTGAAGAAGAGAAACACTCTTTTAAAAGTTACATAGAACACTATATTAACATATGATATAGGCTGAAAGTAGTTCTACCTATTGCATGGAAACACATGGAGAAAGCAAAGATTATACAACAAAATATGTATGATAGAAATGAAGAACCAGGAAATTCAACACCAACCTCTTAGTTTTGATCCCTTCCTCAAAAAACAATTATTGGCTAAATGTCAGGGTCCACCTAAACAGAAACTAACCATATCAATGTTATGAAACCATGGGAAGAAGTAAAGATTTCTATAGTTAGCTTAATAGCAGAAACCAATAGTCATGGAAAAAAAGAGTTAAGGGAATTTCTATTAACAAAAAAAAAAAGAACTACCTGGCAGAACAAACTTGCTTCAACACCATAACTTGGTTATTTCAGGAGAAAAGGTTATCAGAAAACCATAGAGAATACAAGAGTCACAGAGAAAGGCTGTGCAACAAGAAGGACAAAAATGCTTAAAACAGGAGTGATAAAGGAGTCAAAAACTGAGAACTTACAGAAAAGTTGAAAAAGGCATGATTCTAGGCCATGCCAAATCTAACAAAACAAAACTGCAGATCCATTTAATGTCTGAAACCAATGAAAAGACAAACTTTTCAACACTTGAAGACTTAGTCCAGTATGTTGTACAGGATGCCCTTGTGACTTTTCAAAGATTTATGGACAGTTAACTAAAATGCCATGTCATACATGCTGATGTTTACCTGGATGCTGTAGTAATAAATCTACAGAAGTGGGATGCTTATCTAGCTAATAAATAGGCTGTTTTGGACTCTCTAAGGCAAGAAAGGTTGACCACCAATGCCTTTAAGAGCAAGACAGATATGACAGAAGTAAAATATGAAGGTTTGGTTCATAGGTGTATAGTAGGTGAATAACCACTAGAGCCTTTATAAGCCTAGCCATGCAACCCAAATAAGATGCACACGTTTTATGTATTAGACATTTATACCGGGGGTGATTTGTCGTTATGACATGATTTATTGGCTGCCTCTGTCCATCAGAGACACAGGCATCAGACCAGGGGTGAATTTCCAATTTCCCATCTATTGGTCCCAATTACACTTAAATAGGGTTAGGAAGGGGCTTTGCTTCACATGGATGGGGAGCATACCCCAGGGAATGAGAATTCGCTGCAATACATATCTGTCTTCCCACATGTCCCATTTATGTCACAAGCAACATCTAGGCCTTTGGACCTAGTAGTTCTGATGCTGTTTGTCTTGCAGATGTGCAAAAGGTTAATCAGCACAGGGTCCAGGGATGATTTGTATGCCAGGTATAGGTCACCTCTCAGTACTCTGTATGAGACTGCATATAGGGATAGGACTTTGAAGTGATCCACATAGGACATTGTCTTTACACCCTGTATTCTTTTTGAAAGGAACCTTTGCAGATGTTCCATTTATTGCATGTCTCTGGTCAGGTACATACTGAAGGGGGCATTATTTTTTACGATGAGTCTGATGACAGCCAAGTACAGTGGTATGATGATTTTCCAGGACCCAGTTACCATGCTTTACCTATAAGCTGAGCAACTTAGAAATTTTCTTACATCCTTGGACACATTTTGGTCAGAGGTTATGTTACTCTTAATGTCTACATGAGTTCCCACATCCTGATTTAATGAGTCAACTTTTAGGGATGTTTCATTTATGATGTAGTTTCCCTGGGTGGCTGACTTCTCAAAAGGTACTGCAGTGCATTTCTTGTCATTTAGTTTTAAGCTGTGGGTTTGGCATCAGTCATTTGAATGTGTTAGATCTTCCCGTAGGGTGTTTTCATCTTGAGGGGATTCTATGACTGCTTATAGTTTACAATCATCTGTGAACTTGGTCAGCCAGAGGCCTTTGACATTGTCTTTGACCTCCAAGAAGTAGATGCCAAAGAGGAGCATGCCCAGTATGGAGCACCCAGGAAGTCTACTAGTGGCCGACCTCTTTGAGGAAGCACCTCACTGATTCTAGCCTCCTAGATTCCATCTGTGAGCCAGCTTGTTATAAAGGGGTTTATGCTTGGTTTCATAGGTTTGTTAACAATGCATTAGTTGGATATTGTGGTAAATGCCTTTGACAAATTAAGGTAAGCAGTATGCACCACTTTACCCAATCCATTGCATTGGTGACTTTTTCAAAGAAGTCTAGCAGGTTCAGTAGGCATGACCTTCCCTTGATAAAGCCAGACTGGAATGGATCCACTGTCTGGAGGTCTTTTATGTCTTTGTTGATTATTTCAATGATAATTTTTCTATGGTTTTCCATATAAGGCTAGTCAGACTAATGGGTCTGTAGTTTCCAGGATCTGTTGATGCCCTTCCCTTACAAAGGAGTTTGACTGTTGCAGTCCTCCATTCTCATGGTACAGTGACTGTGATGGCACTAAAATAGTGAGTCCACTGGTCCTGATAAATGGTATTTAGACTATTCAGGAGGCATTCAGGGATGTTTTCAGGGCCCTTCAAGGCTGTGTTCTTGGCTTCAGCAAGCGCAGCCAGGACATGCTCTCTTGTTATACTTGGAGGCATTATGTTTGAGGGTATTTCTTGGGGGATGTCTGGGAGTGAGTGAAGGTAAAGTTGAAACTGAATTTATCAGCCAACAGATTTCAGTGAGCTCAATGAAAGCAGCACCATTAACCACCAGTTCAGCACACTGCTAATATTTCTGACATAACTAAAGAAGGCCTTATAGTTGTCTTTTGCCTGGGATGCTACCTCAAATTTGACTTTATTTGGCCTAATTAGTCCTCTTAGTCACCTGTTTAGGTTGATGAGAAAGTTCTTATCTTTATGGGAGTTAAACTTCCTGATTTTTGCAATGATTTTTTTTTTTGCTTTTGTTGTGCCTGTTTAATATGGGATCCCCCAGAGAGGTTCTTTTTTTTTTTTTTCCTAGTTAGTTCTGGGATTACTTATGGGCTTACATCTGGTAGGTACAGCAGATTATATGCAGCCATTTACATAGCTGTACAGAGTTTCTGTGAACAATTCTGCATAGGCTGCTGTGCTCTCTGGGTTTGGAGGGGCATTGCATTTTGATAAACTATAGCTTACTTAAAGGTAGTTTACCTTAACATAGTTCCTAACTATTACTGGATTCACTGGGGTTACCAAGTTGATTTTAAAGAAGACAACCTTATTGTTGAACCTTACCAGGGAGGACATAACACTGGGGGGGGGGGGGGGGGGGGGGCAGTGCAGCATTCTCCCAGATTTGTGAGTATGAGGTCCGGGGGGGGGTTGTCATGCCACAGAAAGAATTCCATTGTAGGAATGCATTAAAGTGGACCCTATAGGCAGATAACATTTTTAAAAATGTTCAAACCATGTCTTTATAATCTCCAGATTTCAACAGGCCTTTTAATATTTTATGCCTATGCATAAGAGATAGGCCTGGGGCAGTGCCTGTCATAGGGAAGAGTATCCCATATGTTTTCTGAGGTGTAAGTTAAATACAGCACAATCCAAGTACTCCACTACTAAGTGTCAATGCTTGGCAATGATGTAGGTACTCTATTAACTAAAATATTACTTTATTGGCAAGAAATTTACATTGATGACAGACCATGTCACCCTGATGTGGCTGAACAGACAAAAAGAAGGAAACATGAACTAACAAAGGTGGGTGTTTCCATTGCAAATATTTAAAATCACAGTTAAGCATGGACCATACTTGACCCAACACCTTGCAGATGGCCTGTCTAGGGCTCACAGCCCATCTAGTAGGTTTCAAGCTGTAGGATTCAATGTAACCAAAGTGTGGTGATTCTCACCGAATAGTATGGTAAAGTGTTGTAAAAAATATTGTTCTAAACAGAGATGGTGTTATAAATATTATAAATGCAGTTTTTCTTTAAAACTATGATATAAATAGTGTTGATATTTAAGACACACAAATATATGCTGTACAGTTAGCTTTCCCTTAGTAAGTTTTGTTGATAAAGCCAATTATTCTACTAAAGTGCTGCAGATATAGTCAGCATGAAGGCAGCTTCTCGTAGTAGGGAGTCTGTGTGTGTGTGTGTGTGTGTGTGTGTGTGTGTGTGTGTGTGTGTGTGTGTGTGTGTGTGTGTGTGTGTGTGCGTGCATCTGCATGTGTGTGTGTGTGTGTGTGTGTGTGTGTGTGTGTGTGTGGGTGGGTGGGTGTGTGTGTATGTGTGCTTGTTGTGCATGTGCATTTTCATGTGTGCATGCATGTGCATGTGTGTGCATGGTTCTGTGTGTGTGTGTGTGTGTGTGTGTGTGTGTGTGTGTGTGTGTGTGTGTGTGTGTGTGTGTGTATGTATGTGTGGTGTGGTGTGTGTGTATGTGTGCTTGTGCATGTGCATTTGCATGTGTGCATGCATGTGTATGTGTGTGCATGGTTCTTTATGTGTGTGTGTGTGTGTGTGTGTGTGTGTGTGTGTGTGTGTGTGTGTGTGTGTGTGTGTGTGTGTGTGTGTGTGTGTGTGTGTGTGTGTGTGTGCGTGTGTGCGTGTGCGTGTATGTATGTGCTCATCCTTGTACATGTGCATATATGTATGACTGTAATTGTGTGTCTAGTAAAGCAGTCCTGTGTGAAGAGTTGCAGTGAATGCAAGACTTTGAGGAGAACTTGGAAGAAATGGTAACATCCTCCTGCAAAGGATTCAAAAGGATGAAAACACATTTGGATTGTGATGGCCCCTTCATGAGAGGATGTGTAATTTGTTTTGGAACTCTAATGGAACTAGTACTTTATATACTTAATTCCATAATTGTGAAATAAGATAAACCTGTTAAGTGCCTTTAAAATGTCCCTAATGTGAAACCTGGTCCTAATAGTACTTAGGGGCGCTGAACAAAAACTTGTTCAGCACCCCTAAAATCTGCTAAGATCAGGCCTCATGCTAGAAACTAACTGCTGACAGTGCCAGCTAGCAAATAACAGTGACAAAAGGTAAAAGAGCTTTAAAGTTTGTTAGACACTTCCCTTTGCCACACTTATAAACAAAATGTGTGGCAAAATGAAGTGTCATACAACTTTTAAAACCAGTCATTCTTTAGACTCTCACTTTGTTTCCACCTGCTGTTTGTTAGTGCTAAGTATTTTCCTGACTTTCAAAGGCTTTGAAAGCTGTTAAGACACATTGTGCTCTACACATTTTTATTCTCTGTATCTGGAGTAGATAAAGTAAGTATACTTACATTTTATGTTTCTATCTAATTGTGACAAACTATATTCATTGTTGCTGTTTTGTGTGTAAATGGTTTACTTGCAAATGTGACTGGAACTTGACTAAAGGGCCCATCTCACCTACCTCAAAGGTAAGTAAAAACTAAAAAACTAAGTAAATAAATAAATAAAACTAACTACAAGAGAGAAATGAAGTCAAGGAGCAGCCAAGTTATATATTGCAAAAGAGGTAGTTATTTATATAAACACAACTGCATATGAACATTTTAGAAACACAGAAATGAAACCATTGGGACTGTTACATTTTATATGAGATTCCTAACTGACTGAGTTGATTGTGTGAGCTGCTGATTTTGCAGATTTACTGTGCCCTTTCCCAGTCTCTATCTTAATATTTAACATACATTTCATTAGGTGCTATTGCTCCATTTTAGATTCCCCTGCAATTTCTTTCTCCAGCTGATTTTTATAAGTAATCCAATGATCCAGTAAGATTGCAGTTCATGTGGCTACTCTGTTCATCTGTCAGGGTGCTTCCCCTTCCCCACATATGAAGTTAATATGAAGTAGGGAGATATGGGGATCAGCCACTTGGTGGCTGCAGGGGACAAGGGATTTGCACATTGCAGAAATATTTATTTACTGTCTGGAATGTTGTTCTCTGTACTGGTATTTTGATCATGTGTGATCAATCAGTCTTTCAGAGGGTTAGGACTTCAAGATATTTAGGGGAAGGCCCTTCCTCACAGTCTAGTGATCTTAGAAGTGACTATATGTAAATAAATATGCAGTGAGGTCACTCCTGCATTGGGATGTGCTAGAACAAAGATCCTGCCAAAAAAAAAATTAAAAAAGACGTATGTCTGCAAGGCCACAAAAGTGATTTATTGTACAACCCATGTAACATTTTCAGGAGCTACAAAAGTGGTCTTCACAAGCTTAACCTATAACAGAAAACAAGGATCTGTCTCATTTAAAAATGATAGGATTTTATTATGTATATCTAGAAACCCCAAGGGAACGACAAAAGGAAAACAGATAACAAATCAGATTCATAATTTAGTAAGACATCAGTATGAACTTTAAACTGCCTGTCTTAATTCATGCATGAAATATTTTTCTTAATAACCCCATTAAATTGCATGAGAAAATAAACAGAAAAAAAGACCTAACTGATTTTATCTGTTTTTTTCCTTTTTTCTTTCTTTCTTCCTTTTTTTTGTTTTTGAGGAGAATGACAAGGTAAATTATTTATTTGTTTACATTATTTTACCTTTGTTGTTTCTCCTGTTTATAATATAGCCATTTCAAGATGTCTTCTAAATCCATAATTCCTAGTTATTTCAAGACATTCATGGTTTCTTGTATGGATGTCAGTAATGTAAAGCAACTGGAGAACTGTAAGATATCTCAGTAAACAGCTTATTTTCTATATATATCTCAGGAGTTTGGTCTCAACAAAACATCTGAAAGGACATTGTCAAAGTAATTTCAGTGTCTCTGGAAAGTAACATCATCCCAAGCATTATGCAAAACTTACACTTCAAATTAAAAATCTAAAATAGCAGTTCTGGTGTTTAAACTGAAACTGAACATCTACATGATGTTTCTATTTGAATTAGCCCCAAAAGTCTTGTTTTTAAATTTTGAGGAAACTATGCTTTCAGGAAGGAAATTATGTGTCCGTCAGCTTTTTTCCTGGTAGAAGATAGGTGTGCAAATTATACCTACTAGAATGCTTATTCAAGTCACTTGTCTGACAAAACTGTTTTTGATTTCTGGCACACTTCCATGACCCAGAACTATGAAGCTCTCACTATGCTCCAAAATACATTGTTCGGTTTGCAACATGGGAGCTGTAAGGCTGGGCAGAATAGGATGGCCTTGAGTATACCATGCTAGCTCACTCACTCTGGGGGATTAAAGGTTCCTAGCCCATCATATTAGCAACACCTACCAGATGGTAAGAAATGACTGGTAGTAGTGGCTTTAGTGGGCACTTGCTGTTATGTGGTACATGCATTACTAATAAGGGATGATGTGGATGGGCACAGACATCATTCCCTACATAGGCAGCAAATGAACACAGCCATCATTCCCTATCTGGGCGGCCATTGTGCATGAGGATTGAGATGGAAACCTTCATGTGTTTGGCAAACTCATCCACTCCCTAATGCCTGATTCTTGCCTATGGGGGGGGGGCACATTGGTCAATCAGGTCCCCCTAAGGGAAATTAATGGGCTGTCTGCTCATGGCTACTTTGAGGATCCCTGGCTCTAAATCCTCAAAGAATGAATGAGTCAGTGGAGCACAGGTGGTGGGCCACTGAGTAAATCCCATGCAGGACGCAAAAAATATGGTTTTGATTTCTGAGAAGTTCTAATTCAAGCTCAAAATTTAATTTTAAATTAATGTAATTGCCTATCAACTAATCATTATTGCAAAATTAATGAGAGAATAAAATGAATCATTAGGAAAAATTCATACAATATCAAATAAAAAGCAAGAAATATAAGTCTAATGCATGTTAAGCCCCAAATCTCAGGTCAAAATGGCTGAAATATGCAACCATACTTGTAGGATATTCCAAACAATGAGCTTTTGGAAAGCAAAACCACAAGCTGAATCCAGCTGAACCTTCAGTGATCAAACAGCCCCAGAGTAGAAAAACACAAAAAATTATAGGGTGGTACTGGAATTACAGGCTGGTACTGGAATTACAGGCTGGTACTGGAATTACAGGCTGGTACTGGATAATAAGCTTCCAAAGGTAAGGGGAATGAGATGTGAATGGCAAGAAAGGCCAGAGCTAAAACCATATAAGTAAGACACAAGTAAAATAGCAACCAGTGCAGATTTTGCAGTACCGGTGTAATGAGGTGATATTTATATTTCCATCTCTCGCAATTATTTACTATTGAGATGTTTCCCAAATGATTTCAAATTAAAAACAGTTTGTCAAAATTACAGCCTTAAATCTAGAATTTTGTTTAAGAAACCATATTTTAAAATGAGAAAAACTGTTGTCAGGATTTCTGCATTTTGTATTTGATAAAAAATCTTAGGATGAGACAGAAAGTGAGCTTTTACTGAGGGGAGACATATATGAAAAGCTTTGCTGCAAATTGTCATAATAAAGGTATATATTCTAATAGTAAAATAATCCTTTTGCTTCTGTATCCATTCATTTTTTTTTTCAATTTAAACTGAGTTCAAAGCCTTTTCTTAAACTATTTGGTATAAATGTTTTTATGAGAAAAACTTTATTCTAGGGCTTCCTACTCAGCCAATGATATTCCAGGAAGTCAAGTTGTTCTTCTTTTTCAAGTGTTTAAATATTACATGACCTTAAAATATTTTGATACAAACCTCAATTTAAATTTGAAGAATAAAAATGTGTTAAGTAAGGGAGATTAGTGAATGTGTATAACTGTTTATTTCAAATGACAACAAATAAAACAGATTTGTTTTTTGTTTTATAGTTTCATAGGTTCATAGGTTTGTACTAGGCTATTGGCCCTGGGGCCTATAGAAGCCTAGCCATAACAATTCCCTGGCTATTTCTTCCCACACTATTTACTTCCCTGGACCCTTGTCTAGCAAGGCAACTAACATGATCCCTGGGGTGAATTTCCTTTCTCCCATCCATTCATCAAGGTTCCATTTGAAGAGGGCCAAAGAGGTGCTCTGCTTGCCATGTATGGGCAGTCTATTCCAGATTCTGGGGAATCTCTGGGTCAGGAACTTATCCCTCCAGCATGTTTTGTTTATTGTGATGACAAGGTTTAGATCCCTGGAGCATGTGGCTCTGAGGGACTGGGATTTCTTTAAGTGTAGCATGTCCAACAGCTCTGGGTTTGACATGGCCTTGTATGTTAAGCAGAGATTGCCTCGGAGTAGACGATATGCGACAGAGTGTAGCTGGAGTTTTTTAAGGTGGTCAGCATAGGGCATCTGCTTTAGGCCTGTGATTCTTTTAGTGAGGTATTTCTGTGGCCTTTCCAGTTGTTGCAGATGTCTTGAGAGGTACATACCAAATGGGGCGTTGTATTCTATAATGGGTCTAATGAGAGATGAGTACAGTGGGATAATGACCTCCTTTTTTCTGGATGAAAATCCCTTATTGATGAGGTGTGTCACATAGTGAATTCCTGACTGCTGTGGCGATGTGGTTATTGAAGGTAAGACCACTGTCCACCTGTGTCCCTAAGTCTCTTATCACACTTTCGGTGTTTAGTGTACTGCCACCTATGTGGTAATTCATGGGTACATGTTTTTCCCAAAGGGGATAACTATACATTTCTTGTTACTGAGCTTGAGCCCATGGCTCTGGCACCAAGCATCTGTTTCTGTAAGGCCCTTTTGTAGAGTATCGACATCATTTGGGGATTTAATAATGGCTCTCAGTTTGCAGTCATCTGTGAACTTTGTTAGCCAGAGTCCCTTAGTGTTGGCCTGTACTTCAGAGAAGTAGATGCCAAACAAGAGAGGCCTCAGGACTGAACCCTGAGGTACTCCATATGTCACTTGTCTGGAGCTGGATTTAGAGTCAGCTACTTTTACAGTGTGGGTTCTGTCAGTAAGCCAGTTAGCAACCCATCGAGTGATGTAGGGATTAAGCTCAGCTTAGTAACTTTATCTATGATTTCAGAGTGGGGGGTGGTGTCAAAGGCCTTGGTGAGGTCCAGATAGGCTGTGTGGACTGCCTTATCCTCGTCCACGGCTCTGGAGACTGATTTGAATAAGTCAATCAGGTTCAGGAGACAAGATCGGCCCTTCACAAACCCAAACTGGGTGGGGTCCAATGTTTTAAGGTTGCCAATGTCTTTGTTTATAAGTTCCATGATAATACGTTCCATGGCCTTGCAGATCAGGCTCATCAGACTGATGGGGCGGTAGTTCCCGAGATCCAAGGTGGATCCCCCCTTGTGGATTGGGGTAACTGTAGCTGTGTGCCACTCAGTGGGCATGAAGCCTGAGGTGAACGTGTGATTAAACATGACACTTTTTTTGTTTTGTTCTTATAACAATTTTATTCATATTTTATACATTTTCAATAATATTGTGAAAGCAGAGTTCCTCCTCCTCGTCATCATCATCATCATCATCATCATCAACCCCCTTTTTCTCATTTTTACAGGGGTTGAGGTATCATGTTCACTATTGCCATCTCTGTTGATACAGTGCTGCACTCCTGCCTTCTTCGACACTCATGCCTGAATGTCTCAGATCTTTTCTCACACAATCCATCCACATCTTTACTGGATGCCTCATTTCCTCCTACCTTCCTCTTTTCTGTCCCAAATCTTCTTCACCAGATTGTCTTCTACTTTTCTGCACATGTGCCTGAACCACTGTAATCTGTTCTCTTTGAACTTTTCTGCAACTGGATTCTGCTCTTCATCTGTCCCTCTCTGTACATCTTACCACCTGCCTCAGGCACTTCATTTCCATCACCTCTAGCTTCCTCTACTGCTCTGTCTTTACCACCCAGTTTTCTACACCATACAGTAGTACTGGTCTCATCACTGTTTTATACACTTTATTTTTTCTGTTTCTTTGGCATTCTTCTATCATAGACTACACCTAACACTCTATGCCAGTTGGCTGCAGCCCCTCTGATTCTAGCTTTGACCTCTTCATTCAAACTTCCCTTCTCCTTAACAATCCTACCCAGATACTTGAAGCTATTAACCTGTTCCACTATCTTCCCTTCTGTCTCTATTCTCAGCTTCTTCTGATTTTCCCCAGTTTGTTGTCATTACCACTGTCTTAACTATACTTAGTTTCATCCCATATGCCTTCAGTTTTGCATTTCATTCCCCTATCCTTTGCTGAAGTTCTTGCTCAAAGTCTGCCTGTAATGCCACATCTTCTGCATACAGCAACTTTGTTGATCTGTCCCCTCTGACGTGTTTGCTAATATAGTACATCATTATTATGAACAGCAGTGAACTCAGAGATGAAACCTGATGTACACCCGCTCCCACTAGGAACCCCTCTGTGAGACGAAACACTGTTTGTATTTGGGTTATTGGATCCTTGTACATAGCATAGCACTTAAAGAAGCATGTCAGCTTCATGGCATTGAGAGGTAAAGTCCTGACTGTGACCCAGATTAACTGGATTGACTTAGCTCTCTAGGAACTGGAAGAACCAACCAGGGAGGATAAAAGTGAACAGTCAGTGTTGGTCACCCATCCAAGGGGAGAGAAGGGATGCAGTTCACTTTGCTATGATACTGAATCCTGCATAGAAGCAGGAATACAGAACACAAGCATGCAAGCCAATGGCATGCACATAGCTCATTCAAGCTACCGATAGGCATTCACTTTCATGGAATTGCATGGGGAAGCATGTGCAACACAGCTGGGAGAGAATCTATAGCACATTCCCATGTGAGCAAATGCAAACATTAATTGATGGGGAAAATTACTTAGGCTATTATATGAAAGCCCTTATACCTGTCTAGATGATGGTCTCTCACAGCTGAATCTTACTGCATAGGGAACAAATAGACTGGATCATTTGCAGGTGGGCTGATGATTCTTAGGCAACAGGAGTAAAAAAAACAAAAGTTAAAACTCTTACAGATCATATTCATAGTGACAACTAAGCAATGCTGCACTATGATAAGTATTCTCTGTTATGTGCACTGAGAAGAAGATATGAGCATGGTAGCAGCAAACACTTCTCTTTCTCACCCCTTAGTAATGTGTTTTCACCTGCATCAAACAGGGAAAATACTCAGGGGCGGCCCATGCTATAGGACTGCAGCCCTCCCACCTAGAAAACAAAAAAGTAAAAAGTAAAGAAACACAAAAACAAAGTACAGAAATCATGTTTACAATCGTCACAATTCCCAGAAGTATGTGTGTGTGTAAAATGCCCCACTTGCTATATACTGGTGGCTAGAGATAACTCATGGTGGTGTGTGTGAAATGCCCCAATTGCTATATACTGGTGCCTAGAGAAAACTCATGGTGGTGTGGTAGGGAATACCTCAGGCTTGAACCCTGTATCTTGTATGCAGGTGGCAAGGGCCTGAATTCCCTACCCATCACCATTTGTAAAAAAAAATGCAGATTTTTGCCTCATATTTGTTCTGTTCCTCATAAAATCTGTGGTTTCTATATTTCTGTTAGAGAGTTAGCAGTGTAGTCAGTGGTGCAGGGGTAGCATTGTTGTATGATAGTTACAGCTTCTCTGATTTGATTCTTGGCCAAGGTACTTTCTGTGAGGAGTTTGCATGTCCTTCCATCTTAGTACAGATTGTTGCCTCATATTTGTTATGTTCCTCTTAAAATCTGTGGTTTCTGTATTTTCTATATACAGTCAGTAGTGCAGTGGTAGCATTGTTGCCTGACAGCTAGAACTTCTTTGGTTTGATTCTTGACTGGGATGCCTTCTGTGTGGAGTTAGCAGGTCCTCTCATCTTACAAAGACATTTGTCTGGAGTGTTTCTCCCTGGACCTGTGCTGAAAGTTGGCTTTTGTTCCAAGTCGGACTTTCCTGGTTAACAAATGTTAAATAAAAATGACAGGCATTTGAATTTCAGACTTCATATTCTTCAGAAAGTACATGGTAACACAAAACCTTTTATTCTAGCAATGTTCTACGTTTATAAGATGGATATTTGAAATTTGTTCCTATTTTTTGGACTGTATTCCCCATTATTGGCTTTGTCCAGGTTTTTTGTGCTAAGGTTGAGATGTATGGTGAGAACTGAATTCACTAAATGGTAGCCATTTAAGTTTCAGTCTTCCTCTTTTTTCACAAAGCAGCTGATCTGGCATAGTGGTATGTTGCTTTGACTGTTTTGCACAGGTTCCAGGCTTGGCAGTGATGTCTGGTGGTAACATGGCCTTTTATTCTAGCAACTTTCCAACATTATACAAGCAATGTTTAAAATGTGTCCCTGATTTTTGAGCTCCCCCCCAATAAATGTTGGCTTCCAGATTTCTTGTGCTGCAAAGTTCAGAGATACAGCTGAGTGTCAAGTAGATTTTACAAGGAGCTGAGAGCTGCAGGGGAACAAAAGATCAGTGCTGCTTATGCCAGGGCTGCTTGTATTGTTAATAGCACAACAGGTAGAGCACTTGTGTTTGATGCAGAAGGCTGTGGGTTCTACTCCCACAGAAAATAGATGCATTGCTGATACTGTATTGTGTTGTAAAGGGGGGGGTGGATGCAGTAGTCCTTTTTGGCGAAGATACCTAGTAACTATCAACCTGTTATCAATTTACCATCCATTCCCTATTTCAATATTACTAGCTTATCATTTTTTTAATGCAACATAAGCAATTTATTCCTCAAGGGCAACAGGGACTTTATTTGTAGATGAAACAATGAAATATATAAAGTTGTTTGCTAGCAGCAACCTCTTCATTAGTTACAGATTTCTTTAATGTGGAATTATTTAGATGACTTTTACTACTTCAGAGATTGTGCATATTTACTGATATTGGTGGACTGTAGAAGTCTGAGTAGACTTTTATGATGGAAATGTTCTGAATTGGGCAGTTTTGTCATTATTGGTGCATGCATTTTGTTTCATTGTATACTGGAAAAATGTTCAAAACAATAAATTTAAAACACCGTCTAACAGCTGTACTGTATTGTACAAGGAACATAATTTAATACAATCAATAAGGTGTATCAAAAAGCACGTGTATGTTTCATGTGCAAGGAGCCTAAATCTGATCTTTATCTGCCACTGGCAAAATTTATTTTCTTCAAATGTGGGCTTCAATGCTGTTTCAATAAATGCGAGTTTCAAGGACAGAGAAGTTTTAATGGCAAGTCTATTTTCATTGTGAGACTGCATTGCTTTGTTTAGCAGATATTTATTAGTGTTTTGTGCTGTAAAATGCAAAATAGATCTTTCAAATGAAATCCAAATCATTGCAGAAGTAAAGCAGTATGCACATTAGTGTTTAAGGTAAATGGGGCAAAATAATCAAGGAATGGGGCACTGGAATGGCTGCAGGGGAGGGGCTCCATTCGATCATGATTTTGTGAGGGGGAAGGGCAGCAAACTCAAGACAGCCCCAGTTAAACTATACCTCTCAACTGTCCAGATTTTTGCAGACTGAATAAATTTTTGCTTCTTATTTTTGGTTTGTTCCTCATAAAATTTGTGGTTTTCTGGCAAATCATTTAGGAATGAAGTCATTAAATAATGACAGACATTAAGTTTCAGATGTCGTAACCTTCAGAAAAATGCATGCTAAAGCAAGACCTGTTATTCTATCAACTGTCTTTTATTCTATCAACTGTCTTAAGTTTATACAAGAGCAATTTTTAGTAGTGTTTGTATGTTCCCCCAATATATTTAGCCTTGTCCAGATTTCCTGCATTAAGAGGTTGAGAGGTACGTGCAAATAAATCATTTTATAGAATTAGGAATATCCAGACCTCTCAACTGTCCCCAATTTGGGCTCAAAATGTTGCTCTCCCCTTAATAATCCCTCCGCAAAATAGAAATTTTGGAAGAAAACGTGGAGGGTTTACAATTATAAATAACTGTAATGATCAGAGTTATAGATTACTTTTAGTTCAGAAATGCATGTAGATTCTATAATTTTGTCAGCTGCTCAAGTTAACAGTACTAATATTAAAAGGTGCCCCTTCTTTGACAGGTTCCCAGCTGTAATGTGTGGCAAGTTTATATTTTTGCATCACATTATTAGTCCGTTTTTCATAAAATTGTGGTTTTCTGTCAAATTAGTGGCAAATCATTAAAGTCTGAAGTTAGAAAATAATGGCAGACATTTGAGTTTAAGATTTCATACCCTGCAGAAAATTCATACTAATGCAAGACCTACTACTACTATTCAATTATCTTTCTAAGTTTATAAGAGCAATATTTAAAAATTGTCCTTATTTTTGGGCTTGTGTCCCACTTCTATGTATGGCTTTGTCCAGATTTCTTGCTCTGAGGTTGATATATATGAGTGTCAGAGCCATCACTGTCAGCCAGAGACATTTCAAATTGTGACATACTTGTTGCACCCCACTCCCCCATGTAGTGACTCTTGGTGTGTCCAAGCAAGGCAAGGAGCAGTTATGCAGTGTAAGTGTGCAGAGTGTTCCCCCATCCAAGGGGACACAAGTACAGCAGTGGCTTTTCATCTGTCCTTGATTTTTCAGAATGTTCTGGTTTTCTGTCTTATTTTTATACTGTTGATTTATGTTTCTTATTATTCAGAAAATGCATGCTGTTGCAGTGCCCTGTTGCTCTGTGTTTAGGTAGCAATGCTTTAATGACCATCAGGTAAGCTTGTCGGAGATTGTAAGATGCAAGTCAGTTTTAATAAGCATACTGTTAAAGAATTACCAATATTGAAAGCCTTTTTTGTTGCCATGCAGAGAATATTTACATAACTAGATAATATATAAGCTTGGGTAATGAAATGCATATGACAGTATTTGTAATAAAGGACAGGATGACAGTATTTTCAGAAGCTCATTACATTTTGTTGGAGACTTGCAGTCATCTTTGCAAACTTTACCCATAAACTAAACAGAAAGCTAATGTATTATGTGTGGTCCCAGTCCATAACTTGTGCAGTAATCCTTTAAGCAATTTATCTTGAGCTTGTGTCTTGTTTGCTGTTCATTTTTTACTTTGATCATGTCTTCCCATGAAACAAGTAGATAGTTGTTGTCAGGCAGCAGGTCTTTTTTTGGATAAAAAACATTTTTACAAGTGGGGGTATCACAGATTGCTACTTTCAGCATGTTACTTGGTAATTTTATAAAGCTGAATATAAATTATAATTAGAACTGCAGTGCAAGGAGAAGTAGTTTGACTTGAGTGCTGCTTGTTTTTTATACTTGGTTTTGACTGGCATTCCAGTAATGTATTTAAAAAGTAATTTATTTTTTCATGCCTCACAACCTTTGTGTTTCCATCTAGATATTAAATAAACTGTCATGTAGCCAATGCATTGAAATATTTTTTTCTTCTACACTTCATTTTGTCTTGACTGGACTCTCATAATGACGGTTTGGCACATAGGACAGCGTATTTAAAGTTCCGGTTGTGGTTTAGAGCATAGCTCCACCCTGTTCAAGTTGGCCCACCCCTTCCCATTGGCCTCACCCATTCAGCTGTCTTCTGCAGCTCCCTTTAATTTTAAGTCACCAGCTGCCACTGTTTTTTTTCTCTCAGGGACCCCCAGAGGACAGTGCATCTACCCCCAGTCAAAACTGCATATGACTACTTACATGAAGTACAGTTACAGAATTAAGACACCATGTTAGCCATACAGTTTCTACACCCCCAAACTTAAACATTTTAATGGACTCACTATGTAAGTATGTATGTATGTATTAATTAATTATTATTTTTTTTTTCCATTTGCCAAGCAAGACCCCTTTTGTGTGGCGGAAGAGAGAAACATTTCATAACCAACTGAACTAAAACATTTATACAGTACATCATTGTTGAGCTTTCACTTTCACTCTAACTCCAACCTTTCATTGACTTTCCTTGTTATTAATTTAGTTTACAGTGCTTAAGCAAAGTGGAAGGAACAATAGTTGTATGGAAGTCAAAGACAGCTGGCTTTACTGTAGATGAGGGTATTTGCATAGGGCAGTCCTGCAAAGGGTGTAGCTCCTTCTTCACAGTTTAGTGATTTTTGGTCTTCCACTTATAATCCCCCTTCCTTAGCCGGATAGCTGACTAGTGCTTGGATTGCTAGCCCTCTTTCTCCTAAAAATTCTTACAGCAACAAAGAACACAGCTTTTACATCATACAGTCTTAGACCCAGTAGTTACTTCTCGTTTATGTCGTATAGTTAGAAATAGTAGCTGTATTAAACCAATCTACTCATGGCTATTTTGTTAATCAAAGTAATTAGTAGTTAAACTTGGGAGGCATAGGAGAATTGCCCCAAGGTATCCTCTCACTAACTTGCTCTGTATTACAACATGTTTATAAAAATATTAAAGAAAGTGACAGACAAAGCACCAATGAGAGGGATGACACAGTGACCGTCCTGTGCATGCACGTCTATGGAGAGTTTCCACCCATACAGCTAAATGTACTGAAACGGAAACACAACCTCATTCTCTTTCTACATTTAAACCAATAAAATCCTTAATAAGCAACACACCCTCAAAAGTGATCACAGCTGGCTCAGAAACCACCATTTCCATATATTCTAGCAAAACAAATTATAGGCATAGATTCTTTCAGTAGTAACTAAAACATAAAAGACTAATACCACCAAAGGATGGGCAGGCCTGGAACACAGTGTCACAAGAACTCTACCAGAATAATCAAAGACCTTTTATTGAGTGCTTTCATCAGGTTGTAACCAAAGACTTCATCAGAATACAACAAAACTTAGTACACTCTTGTTAAATACACTAAAACCTGTGAGAACACAGGACATAGTAAGCCAATGAAATTTCTCATAACATTAATTATAAACAGACTTTCTCTATCTAACACATCACACTTAAATTGGCAGACAAATTTTAAAGTAAAACAGCAAAAAAAAAAAAAAGGTTTGTCTGTGAATTCAAGTGTGATTTGTTAGATAGAGAAAGCCTATTTATAATTAATGTTATAAGAAGTTTCATTGACTTTTGGTAATTAAAATTTCTCACTTAGCTGTTGCAGCTAATTTGAAAGCAGTACTGAGCATTCTACTCCAAACAGGAACGCCATCTGAACAAATTCATGTTGCCTAACCTCTACAATTCCTGGTTGTCTGTGCAGAGGTCAGCATATAATGACACTATTCAAAATTAAAGAATTTACTTGTCACTAACTCTGACCACCCTCATGCTCTGTGCAGACTACCTTACAAGATACTGCCCTCCCTCAGCACAATCAACCTCCCAAGCTATCAGTTCCATGAGAGCTATTGCCCTGCACACCACAATCTCATTACAGTTTTTGTGGCTGGAATATTTTAATTAATGACATCTTCATATACAACAACAATGAAAAAGCAGCCAAACCCACGTCTCACAACAGAAACTCATGCATAAAACAGCACTGCCCTCTCACATACACACAACACTACTGTTCAGCTGTGGAGAAACCTGTCGTCAAACACTCATTCTTTTAGTCTGTTATCATGATGGTGTGGTTCCTGGCACATCGCGTGCAAAAACAAAAAACAAAGGGGTTTTAGCTTGACAGGTGGGTTGGGGTGGTGGTGCGAAGATACTGTTTTTTTTTTTTTTTGGCTTCACAATAGATGTTTGACATATCTTTCTGTCTCCTGTACCTTTGTAGTGCTAGTGGTTGTGGTTATGGGTAGCAGAGCTGTTCTCTGCCACCTCAGGGGCTTAATTTATTAAAAATAGGTGATCTTATATTCAATTCTCGGTGTGGGGGGGCAGGGCCATCCATTCCCTGCTGTCAGCAACATGTTTCACTCAACTGAAGCTATGAGTGGCTTTTCGCAGCTGCAAGTGAAGAGGAGTGACGGCTGCTATGGCACATATGCAGTGCAGTGCTAATTGTAAAGTCTGTGGGTGCGGCAAATTAGTGCTTGTTCAGCTATCGAAAAATAAAGACTACTAAACTTTCTTTGTATGCATTTTCATTTGAGCAGCTTTAGTCATTGCGGCTGTTTCTTTTAGTTTTATCAGCTGGTAGGTGAAGTGGTTTAACATGACAAAAATATAAACTAATAATGTATATACTGATTTCCCTTTATTGTTTCAGAACCCAAGTAATATTAAGTAACTGCCCCTTCTGGGTCTCATAATAGATTTTTCTTGGTTGCTGTTTCAACTTTGTGGCAGTTGTTGGTGGAGCCAGGGATGTCAGTTTAGGCAGGTGCAGTAGTCTCAGAGTTTGGGTTAGATTCCTGCTGGCTGGCCATTCGGTATATATTCTGAGTGTTTTCACAGGCTTGAGATACACTCTGGTAACAGTAGGGGTGTCGTGCAGGTTCTGCCTAGTTAGGGTTCCAAATAAATAAATAAGTACATCATATAAAGGCAATGATTGTGAGAATGTCCATCCTCGAGTGATGGGTGGGACTGGATTAGCAACCTAGGCTTAATGTTTTGAGGGCTGTTAATTGCACGTTGTCAGTATTAACTGTGTCTGCTACAATTAAAAGAGTTAATGATGTTAAGGCAGCTTCTTCACAGCATGTTTGACAGTCTGCGTGGTTCCGTGTCACTTTGGGAGTTTGGAATCAGCATGACAATGCTGTTTCTATGAAGAGTGGTTTTACTGCTTCAGTCATAGGTGGTGTATTTAAGAGTTTTGGGGTACTATAATATTAATTTGTTTTGGTTCCTGCTCACTTTATTTGTGTGTAGGTTTCATTGTATGTTGGTGGGTTATGGTTGCAGGTCCTTATCGAGGTTTCAAGTACTAAGCAGGAAGCCTGGCGGTAAGAATCAAACATTTGTATTATTGGTGGCTTTGGGAGTAACGGTGATGAAGGGGAGGTATGGGAGTCGTGCAGGGTCTTCCGTCGTTTTGTGGTGCAGAGTCACTGAGTTATGCCTCCCAACAGTATGGTATCCATGAACTCGTATTTTGCTTTTGTATGGTTGTGTGTTACTTGACATTTACTTGCATTAAGTCTTTAAACAGGAGATGGCTGCTTTAGAGACTTGCTCAGGAGTGTGTATTAACATTTTGGAGGCCCTTCTTAAGTAGTCCTTGCAAACTATGCAAGTACACACTTGCATGTCACAAGGGGGGTAACAAGTACTCATTTGCATTTATTTAAAAAAAAATAGTACTCGTCAATAGTTTATTCTCTCTGTGTCTGTATTATGTGCTTGCTTGCTGTATGGCATGTTTTTGCTATATTCTGCAGTGTACAACCCTTAGCTACATGGCAAGTGTTTTCTTTTAAACATGGAATATTCTTTTGTGAAAGCATTTCATATTATACTGCAGTATAGAAGGAGAAAATGTGTACTGGTTCTCAGGGGGCAGCATCCTGTGAGCCAGCATTTTCATGGTTTGGGAGCAGTCATGAGTGTTTGTTGCTGTGCATGAGCAGTGACAGTGGGAGCTGCCCTGCATTTGTGTCAAGGATGTGGTGGGGGTTGCATGGCTTGGATCTAGGGTACCTCTCAACTGTACAGATTTTACAGAATGTCCAGATTTTAGCCTCATGTTTTGGTGCGTGTTCAGAAAATTATGGTTTCCTGACAAATTAGTAACAAATCATTAAAGAGTTAGGTTAGAAAATAATGAATGACACAAGCTTTCGATTCCATACCCTATCGTAAAATTCATGCTAAAGCAATAACTATTAGTGATAAGGGTAGACACTGAGTTTGCCATTTCTGGCCCTACGGACTCCTGATACAGTAAACCACTGGTTAAACAGTTCAACTGGCCATTAAGTAGCCCACTTGTACTCGTAAGTGGTTGTTCAGGTTCTTGTATCAGCTGAGCATTGGCTGCTAGCAGTATTGACAGGAACAGGATGGGGATTTGATATCTGGTGAAGGGGATATACATTTAGTGAAAATTTAATTGGCTAAATGGGAGTCATTTTCTCCATAGCTAAAATGGCAGATGCTAAGTTCCAGTGTTTACCTCAGTTAGCTGTGAGCCAGTGTAGGATATACTCATAATTTGTGGTAGAAAGGATTGGGTTCAGGGGTTTTGTTTCAGATTTGATTTATCTGAGCTTTAATTTAATAGCCCCTTTCTGTGTCATGAAATAAGTCTTATATGGAAGGTGTAAAGTGTAGTTATGGTGGTTTCCTGGTGCTGTGGGTGGTGATTCGAGTACAAACTGAGATTTGGCATTGTTGCTGTGGTGAGCAGGTGATTCGTGGTGTTGTGCAGATCTGTGTTTAGTACTTCATTGCTTACGGATTAATTTAGGTTGGTGGTGGAGTAGTCAAGTCCCGTGCTTGGTGACTGGAATGTTTCCAAGGAGAGGGTGTCTGTTTGTGGGCTGCAAGTGCAGTGCTGTGGTAATGGCTGTGGGGGAGGGTGTGGTTAGAGTTGGGGATACTGGTCAACAAAACAGCAGTTGTCTGCTGTGCTAGGAGGGCATACCTCTCAATGATACAGATCAGATTGGTGATGACAAGGTTTAGATCCTTGGAGAGTGTGGTGCTGAGGGATTGGGATTTCTTTAGGTGTAGCATGTTCAACAGCTTTGGTGGACTGGAACTGTAAAGTTACCTGGTTTGTGGATAGGGATAGGTCCCTTCAGGTGTGTGGTTTACTTTTAATATATTTTGTCCTTGAAGATGTCTTGGAATGTGTTATGTATTTTGGATGTTTTACATGTCTTTTTCTTTCTTGCAGATGGGTCTTGGAATGCTATGGCTGTAGTTTGGAATAGGTGGGTGTAATGTGGAGCTTTCTCGTTCTTATTAGAGGGTTTAATCTTGTCCTTTTCTTTGTAGATGATGGTGTGCCAAGTTCCAGTGGTGAGATACAGTGAGTTCGCAGATGATCATGCTTTGGTGTCGATTGAGTTGTGGAGTCATTAGATGGTGGTGTGCCAAGTACCACTGGTGGCGATACACAAGGAATTCGCAGATGATGTAAGCAGTGGCGAGCGAGGAGGTTACACATGTGGAGCACAAGATGGCAACAGCTGCTGACTGAAATTGCTGAAGGACAAGAAGGCATCATACAGTGACTTTGAAAGGGGATCTGAAAGGTAACGTTTAGATAGGACAGATGTTTTGCCACCAGAATGGTACACAAGGTGGGTCAGAGTAATCACCTTATTAAGGTATATTAGAGCTCTGGTTTGCATTGGTATAGGGGGCAAGTAAGGAAGAGGTAGGTAGAGGGGGCCAAAGAGGAAACAGTTGGGGATGGTGTGTGGGGAGTGTGGGGATGAGTAGAGTCACGACATTCATAGGAGCACAGGACTTATTAGGCTAAAGCCCTATGGCTCTTGTCAATTTTGTGAATAGAGTTTTAAGAAGCATGGTAGGTAGGCAGTTGGTGGGGTAGTTTTAAAACTGTGTGTTGTTACATGGAAGTCAGAAGGTTTAAAGGAAGCTTGGTTACAGGATAAGGCTGCGGTAGGACAGGTCTTAATTGCCTACTAGTGGTATAGGTAATATAAGGAAAGAGCTCTCCAGGGGAAAGGCCAGGGACAAACAGGGGTTAAGAATGGTTCAGTAATGAGTGAATTGGGGGTGTTTATCGCTGGGTATGTAGAGTATTTTGTTGCTGAGCATAGGCGGGTTTTTGGGAACTAGGTCAAGGGGTGCTGTTTTTTTTTTTTTTTGCCAGCTAAGGTAGGGCATTAAAGTTAGAGTTAGACTGTTCCCTATGGTAATGGAGTTGTTGCACATATAGAACTGGGTAGTGGGTGGGTTAAGGTGATATGCTACGGTTAACAGGATTTTGGGTGTGAGACTTGTTATTAGTTGTTTGACTGGGTGCCGTCTTGAGTTCAAGGGGTTATAGTTTGTGGTTTTGTCGTAGTTATAGGCTGTCAGTCCATTCAGGTTGAGCCATGATGTCAGCCTTGAAGGCAGCGGGCTAAAAGGGTATGTGTTCTCTTGGTGTGGATGTTCCAGTGTTACAACAGGGTCACTGTAATCCTACTTTATTTAGTTTCATTAGGGTGTGTTTCAGTGATGGTATGGCAAAAGAGTTTATGACGGGATTCTAAGGTGCTTTACAGATGATGGGTACACCAAGTGATGTTTGGCTTGACCCTTCCCCTTTATGGGAAGTGGATTGAACAATTTTGGGTAGAAGGGAGGGGGAACAGCCTGGTCAGGCTGGTTGGGCAGAGAAGAGGGATAGGCTTGCCCTCTACTGTTCCCCCTCTGATGTCTGGATGTTCATTTCAAGGATCTGGGGAAAGGAAATGAGTAGCCAGAGGAAGCTTGCTCAATAGATAAGCAAGCTGAGGTAAGGACGGTGCTTATTTAGTGGAAGATAATTCAATGGATGGTGTATGAAGTGAGTTGGGACGCTGCTTCATAAGTAAAGGAAGTGAGCAGAGGTATGGACCTTGCTTGTTGGACCGGGTAAGTAGGTACACTGCCCTGATTAACATTGAAGTGAGATGGGACGCTGCTTCATAAGTAAAAGAAGCGAGCAGAGGTATGGACCCTGCTTGTTAGGCAGGGTGAGTAGGTACGCTGCCCTGATTAACATTACAATGAATGGTATATGAAGTGAGTTGGGACGCTGCTTCATAAGTAATGTAAGTGAGTAGAGGTATGGACCCTGCTTACTGGGGCAGCGTGAGTAGGTACACTGTCCTGATCAACATTACAAGGATGTTATGCTGTGCTTAGAATCAATTATACCATGAATAGTTGTAATTAATAAAGTTGGTGATTAAAGCTATGTTATGGAAATTTAATAAAGGTCGTCAAATGTCATTTGGTGTGATGCGTGTTATTGAAGGGGACCAGGACAAATGAAGTTTGGCAGCAAACTAAGTTGTCCCGGGACATCTTCATAGGGGGATTAGGTTAATATTAAGGAGAGTTAAGTGAGTTGGGGAGGTGAAAGGGTTAAGTGGAGGCAGGGATAGTTGGAAGGAAATGAGATAATGATGGGGAGGGGCTTAAGAGGTTTAGTCTAGTGTAGCTGGGTTAAGCAATCACATTTTGGTGTGAACTTGCTGCCCATCCACCCTCCCTCTTTTCGTTGGTGGGGAGTAGGGTGAGTAGGTACGCTGCCCTGATTAACATTGAAGTGAGATGGGACGCTGCTTCATAAGTAAAGTAAGTGAGTAGAGGTATGGACGCTGCTTACTGGGGCAGGGTGAGTAGGTACACTGCCCTGCTTAACATTACAAGGATGTTATGCTGTGTTTGGAATCAATTGTATCATGAATAGTTGTAATTAATAAAGCTGGTGATCAAAGCTATGTTATGGAAATTTAATAAAGGTCGTCAAATGTCATTTGGTGTGATGCGTGTTATTGAAGGGGACCAGGACAAATGAATTTTGGCAACAAACTAAGTTGTCCCAGGACATCTTCATAGGGGGATTAGATTAATATTAAGGGGAGTTAAGTGGGTTGGGGATGTCAAAGGGTTAATTGGAGGCAGGGATAGTTGGGAAGAAATGAGATAATGATGGGGAGGGGCTTAAGAGGTTTAGTCTAGTGTAGTTGGGTTAAGCAATCACATTTTGGTGTGAACTTGCTACCCACCCACCCTCCCTCTTTTCGTTGGTGGGGAGTAGGGTTATTTATCAGTGGGGGCAGGCGGAGAAGAGGGATAGGCTTGCACTCTTCTGTTCCCCCTCTGATGTCTGGATGTTCATTTCAAGGATCTGGAGAAAGGAAATGAGTAGCCGGAGGAAGCTTGCTGAATAGATAAGCAAGCTGAGGTAAGAATAGTGCTTATTTGATGGAAGGTAATTCAATGGATGGTGTATGAAGTGAGTTGGGATGCTGCTTCATAAGTAAAGTAAGTGAGTAGAGGTATGGACGCTGCTTGTTGGGCCGGGTAAGTAGGTGCACTGCCCTGATTAACATTGAAGTGAGATGGGACGCTGCTTCATAAGTAAAGAAAGTGAGTAAGAGGTATGGACGCTGCTTACTGGGGCAGGGTGAGTAGGTACGCTGCCCTGATTAACATTACAAGGATGTTATGCCATATTTAGAATCAATTATACCATGAATAGTTGTGATTAATAAAGTTGGTGATCAAAGCTATGTTATGGAAATTTAATAAAGGTCATCAAATGTCATTTGGTGTGATGCGTGTTATTGAAGAGGACCGGGACAACATAATCATAACAAATATTCCAGAAAAATGTAGAAAGCTAACAGTCCTTCTAAACAATCCAAATAATCATTGTGTGTTCTGTCAACCTGCATCCAGTCATTTGAAGCCCACAAATTGCAACTAGTACTAAAGATATTTGACCCATCCCTGAATTAGATTTAAGTAACATCTTAAATAAACTGAGGTCCTTATATTGGAGCTCAGTCTTCACAAACACTAACCTCATAGATTCATGGTGCTCTATCTATAAGCAACTTCAGCTAGTTCAAATCTGGCTATTCCTTGTAATAGAGAAAAGCCTCTAAAAAACGTCATGTCTCTAGATAACACAAGAATTCAGACAAGTACTTAAGCAAACAGATCTTGCAAGTAACAAATGGAAATTTGACTCGCTAAATAATGATAATATTATATAAGCTAAAAACAAACATCTGTATCATCAATACTACCAAACAACCTATATCAGAACTAGACAAAGAACTAATAGCTGTACTCAAGCAGTTTTGGAAATCACTCAAAGTACTAATCAATAACCTGAAAAGCTCCAGTAATACCTGTCATCTAAATCCATAAACCAGCAACCTTCTGAAACATCTAACCTCCAACACAACACACTTACCCCACTGATCATTATAGACTTACCAAAATTTATGTTCAGAATCCGTAGCTCCAGACATGCAGACAGTTCCAAAATCTTTTGAAGAAATAGTTGCTACTAAAAGCCTCAAAACTCATTCACTTGATCCCAGATAACTTCAGCTGTCCTCTGACAGACACATGCATACACACACACACACATAGAGCTAGAATACATAATCCTAAAACCAAATACCCCCAGGAAGCCTCTGATTGCCAGTCATAGCCATACTATGCCCACTCATCAGACTACCGAAAGAACTTGCTTAACAGGTAAATTTTAGACTGACACTCAAAAGTATGCTCTAACAAACAGTATGGTTTCACATCAGAATTCAACACGTTAAAAGCAATGTATTCTATTTACAAAACATATCTATGATTCTTTTGAAAAAGGCCAACATATAGACACCTTATTTATTTATTTATCGCAAATAAGCTTTCAAATCTATTAGCCTTACTATGAATGCTTCCACCTACCCCTTAACAAAAATTCAGGTCTCACATATACGTTTTCCAAACATATACAAGTGAAAATCTTATTACCTTTGAGGACTTAAGCTTTTACTGGCTTGGTTTATATAAGAAACACCCCTAGAACACCTTCTCAAAAATAAATCTAACACAATAAGTGCAGCGGCTGCTACTAGTCAAACCTCAAAAGTACAGTTTTGCTGATTTAGTAAATGGATGGCCCTGACTATACCTTATTAGAAAGACATTCACTATCATATACAAAAATACAGTCAGTATCTGATACTGGTACCTTCAATGCTGATGTTCCAAAAGGGTCAGTTCTGGGACCGTTTCTCATTTTAGTATTCACTAATAACCTTCTTTATGATTTCTGCTCTATCAGTTGTACCCACTCTGCTAATGGTATCACTGTCACTGTCATTAACCCCTCTACAAGCAGACTTCAAGAAAATCTGCAATATAGCTACAGCTTTGTCTGCAACTTGCTTAAAGATGAGACTTAGTTATCACCTGCAACAAATCAACTGCCATGCTATTTGGCATCCACCATAGACTAGACAGCAATCCTAGCATTGCAAAGTAATTAAAAATTCTACTGGCTATACCACCACCTCCCTTAGTAACCTCATAGATGTATCTGGGCATGCTTTTTGACCAACATATTACTTTCACTCAATATAAAGTGCTCATCACAATTTAAGGCCACCAAAAACTAGTTTACAGATGTACCTAACTCCTTCCCCTCTGATGGACAGAGTATCATTTGGATTCAGAAGTTAATACCCAGACTCAAATAATTCTAAATGCCACAGCACTAAACTCTGCCCATAATATAAAAATGTTACAGAGGGGAAATACTAAAAATCTGATATACAGCCTACCTGGACATGGCCAAGGCTTTAGAGACTATTCTCCATGCAGGCATTATTGACAAACTCACCCAGCTATATATCACTCTGTATACCATTAGGTGGGTCCCTAACTGGCTCACCAGTAGAACCCATGCAGTCAAAATAGGGGAATCCACCTCCAACAGCAGACTCATAACCAGTGGTGTTTCACAGGGATCAGTCCTGGGACCTCTACTGTTTGGAATCTATTTCTCCAAAGTATAAGCAAAAACTAAAGATCTGTGGCTGACAAAGGTTGCTGATGACTACAAACTGGGAGTGGTTATAGACTCCACAAACAATGTCAACATCTTACACAAACAAATAATTGGTGCCAAAGTCATGGCCTTAAACTCAATGCAAAAAATGTATTATCATCCCTTTTGGTAAGACCAATGTTCTGGCTAACTACCACAACAATAGAAGCACCCTAAGCACGCACTCAGTGGTGAGAAAACTGGGCACACAAGTTGACAGCAACCTTACCTTTGATCACCATATCTCCACAGTGGTAAGAAGGGCATTCTATACTGCTCATCTCATACGTAAGGGCATTGCCTCCAAAAAAAAGCAGTTATAACCTTCCTGTACTCATCTCTCATCAGGCCAATAATTCAGTACAATGCCCCATTTGGTATGTACCTTTCCAGGCACCTGCAGCAATTGGAGAGGGTTTACCTTTGATTAGTTGAAAGTCCAGTAGTTGAAAGTACATTGTTCAAAAGTAAGTTTTCAAGATTTCAGATAGCTGAATATAAATGGATCGAATGTGCAATGAGCGAATGCACATTGACATTCACTCATTGCAGATTTGGCAATGTGGGTGCGGAGTGCACTATAGTGGGGATCGGGAAGTGGACCCTTTCCCTATTGTGGTGCGACCTCGGAGTTAGAATAATAAAGTAGGGGGTGTGGGAGGTACAGCCCCCCACATAGGGGGTGCATGGGGGCTTGCCCCCCTGCATTACGATCTGTATTCATAAGTTTAGTTCGAAAATCAGCAAATCTGATTTTCGATTTGCTGATTTTCGAACATTGGTGGAGTTCAGAATGACGGCTTTGATCATTCAACTATTCAAAGGTAAACTATTGGAGAAACCACAAAAGTTCCTCACAAGAAGAATTCAAGGTCTTCAGCATATGTCCTGTGTGGATCAGCTGAAATCACTATCACTTTAATCTGTTTCATACAGACTACTCGGAAGCAATCTCTCGCTTGCATAAAAGGCAATCTCTGATTCTTCTTTACTGAAAATGCTGCATTTCCATAAGTCCAATGGCTCAAGAGTTACCCACTCTAAAAACCTTAACCTGGTATGTGACATTAATATAACCTGCTGGGGGGGCACATTTGTCTCCCAGAGGTACCACACCTGTGGAACAGACTCCCATTTCATGTCAAGCAGAAAACCTCTTTAGCCCTCTTCAAGTGCAATCTGGATGATTGGATGAAATTCACCCTGGGGGTTCCACCTGTGTCTCTCTTGGACAGGGCAAAAGGTGCTGATCATAGAAACAAGAGCAGAACTTGGCTAGGCTTGTAAGGGCCTTAGGGCCATTAGCCTAGTAACTTCCTATGATTGTATGAAGAGAAAAGTTAGAAGGTAATGAGACACATTTCAGTTTCTGACTCCATAACCCTCAGATGATTCTTAGAAATACTGATGCAAAAAATAGTTTTGATTCTATCAATTGTCTAACTTTGTAAGACCTAAATATGTCAAAAGTACAATTAGAAAAACAGAATCACAAACACAGATATATTAAGCACTAAGTCAGCTATGCACCAGGAGCATCAGACACAAAGGTTATGTATCCCTAAATCCAAAATATAGAAAACAAGGATATGGCACAGTTATCATCACTTGCACAGGATATTGTGTGTGTGGGGTAGGAAGCCTAGGCTGACACAAAAGGTAAGCGAGTGCATGTGAGTAAGAAAGAGAAACAGGCAGACATTTGGATAAAGTAACAAATGGCCACTAAAACAGAATGAGCTGTACACCTCACGGCTGAACCATGTAATTGTTGTGTGGGTGTGTCTGTATGGGCCCTCAAGGTGAAATTGGTATGTGAGTGTCTGAAGAACACAACCAAGCTCTCTGCTAGCTCTGTGTCTTGGAATGTCAGACAGGTGTGAGTTGTACATGGTAGAGGTGGCAGTTCATCATTGTCATACCCAACCATGAGAACAGGCTCTGCCAGGAGATATACTGGCATGTCCACGCCCATGGTCAGATGCACTGCTTCTACCTGACTGTGACTGATGTCTGCTGGATGGGCTCTCCTCACTAGGATGCCCAGGACCACAATCCCATGACATGCCACATTTGGGTGTGAACACCTCAACCACTGATGGAGCAGTAGATGTAGTTCCACTATGGGAGCGTGATTGGGCACAGCCACATCGGCTAAGATCAGATGATGTTACTGACTTACGCCCAAGTGGATGCTGTCCCCCTCCCAGCAGACATTTCCTCACAGACACCACCTGTTCCAATGTGTCATTTATCTGATCCACTGAATCAGCAACACAGTGGAAGCAGTCACACATGTCAGCCTGTGCCATATCTACAACCCTAAGCATTTCTCTGAAGGACCTATTAGAACATGCCTGCACCTCCATGATGGCCTTAAATATATGTCTGTTGGCACGGGAAGATACACATGGATCAGGTGGAGGATGGACAGCAGGCCTCCTCTAAGCACCCCTAACAACCTTCCTGCATGGCACCTCACCCACATTTTAGCTATGGCCAGAGTCAACAGGCATTGAAGCCACAGTAATCACACTACCCTGATCAAGTGTCTCACTCTCCACCTGTCCAATATCTGAGGTCTCACTGGAATGGGTTGGCATAGGACTACTGGCTGTATCCAAAGGATAACAGGGGATGGCAGCATGTCAACCTCAGTGTCAGATTCAACCTCTGCAACACCCTGACTGTGCTTCTGTTTGGCCACCATCATCATCAGAGTCTGATGATACTCTGATATCAGGTAGTAGGAGTCCCACACCTCCACTGTCAGGCTCACCTGTGATAATAAGCAACAAACACAGGAAAGAAATTAATACCTACACTTCTATAGTGCAATATATGCTAACAGACTAACAGTGATGCCTCTATTACAGAAAGTATAGCAATACACACAACAGTCCTGACATCCAAATCACAAAATAAATATTCATTTGAACTACTCATTGGTACTGACATAAAATGTTTGTCTTACCACTTGCAGATGATTGCAGGCTCCCTATGAAGGATGGTCCCATAAGAAGTTAAGCAAAGTGTAATGACACCATCACCACAATTAACAACAACACTGGGGCTTAAAACTTTTAGTCCTTTATATGTCCATTAGCAATACTTTTAACAAGAACTTGGATGACATGTCCACCCCAAGCCCATGTGTAATCAACCAGAATGTTTTGTTAACTGTATCCATCTACAACTATTACACCCCCAAAAACATTTATGTAAAACAGAACTTAAGTATTGCTGACAATATTTTACTATACAAGAAGTATTTAACAATTGAGATAGGTAAACCAACCTGAAAGATCCCCCCAGTACATACTTATCGTCCCTGAAACAGCAGCACCAACAGCAATGATGTGCAGTTGTGCACTTTCTATTGAGCTGTCTGTGGTAGCTCTGTAGCAGCCCACCCATAGCCATCCATTCATGGTCCACTGCAGCTGCTCTCCTCCAGGCCGATGAAGTCATGTCAGTGGCCCTGTGGTACACCTGATCATATGTCCTACTCTGGCCAGCTATTGTGTTCACATCAGCCACTATCTGCTGCCAAATTTGCATTTGTCAGATATATCCCCACATCCTCTTTCGAGTGGAAAAGTGCCTAAATGCTTCCACAATTACTTCATTCTCAGGGTCACTAAAGGAGGAGGGAGGCAGGGAGGCAGACACCTGGGTGCCATAGTCCTAGGTTTCATAAAATATAAAAGAAGGATAATATACTTAAGTGTTACATGAATAAAATTCCTGCTTAGATATAACACATAAAATGTAATATTTCACTATTACCCACTGGGGAAATATAACATAGTCAATATATTCAAATAGAAAAAAAGGAATTATGTGGTTGTAACAAATTACAATCACACACAAAGCAAGGTTGGATCCAAAACAAGGAGAGTAATAATAGCAAATTTTGTTTGTGCCAAAATAGAAATCCCAAAAGAACAGGGAAATGACACATTCTGCTAACAAACCATCAGTGAACTACTATACGTGCTATCAAATAAACTGTCCCTGAAATATGTGCACACATTTACCACAGAATATTCAATTTTATGCAATTGTCAGTCATGTCTACTTGTGGCCAGCACTCCCCTAGAAGTGTGTATGGGCCTTCCTAGAAGGCTAATACCCATTTCTTTGACAATATAAGACATTTACATTTCACAGAAATAACAATAGAAGAGTGTAAAGAGAAAAATAGTTGTAACTTTAGCACTTGTAATGACAGTTAATATGGCTGTGCATCTCAGAAAATAAAATGCCATGACAAACATGCTTATGCCATCAGTACACTTCTTAGAAATGCATACAGATAAAAGTAGTATTTGCTAATGCATATATATATATACATATATATATATATATATATATATATATATATATATATATATATATATGTATATGTATATATATATATATATATATATATATATATGTATATATAAATATATATATATATATATATATATATGGGTTCACTTTAAATAATTGAATGTTCAGAACATCGAAGGTTTAAAGTGGAAGTGCCAGGTAAGTGAGATTGTGGAATGTTGGGTGTGTATGCAGGGCAGCAAGGTGCCCTGCATGTTGTGTGTGTGTGTGTGTGTGTGTGTGTGTGTGTGTGTGTGTGTGTGTGTGTGTGTGTGTGTGTGTGTGTGTGTGTGCGTGTGAGTGTGCATGTGTGTGTGTGTGTGTGTGTGTGTGTGTGTGTGTGTGTGTGTGTGTGTGTGTGTGTGTGTGTGTGCCATCTGAGTGTTGGCATTGCAGGTAGGGTACGGGAAATCTCATGTTTAGCGGTACCACATATATAGCGGTAAATGGGAGATTTCCCTTACCTCACTGTAGTGCGATCTCGGAGTTGGAATATTAAAGTAGGAAGGTGTAGGGGGCACAGCAAAGCCCCCCTGCATAACATAGTGTTTGTGATTTTTTTTTTTGTTTTTATGGTTCATTTTGAACCTTCAATGTTCTGAACATTGATGCTCTGGTCTCGATGATCAGAACATCGATGTTCTGAACATTCGATGATTCAAAGTGAATATATATATATATATATATATATATATATATATATATATACATATATATATATATATATATATATATATATATATATACATATACATACATAAAACAGATTTGTCTTAGTGACATTTCAGCATATCCAGTATATAGCTGAAAAATGCAAGCATACCTTATCAAGATAAGTCATCTTCTGTGCAAATAAATCCCAAAGTAATATCATCTTCTGTGTTATCTATATAAACAAATCTCCTCACCTTCAGGTTCCCTACTATATGGTTCCCTTTTTGTAGTGTAGGTTCAGGGCTGTAAGCACACTGAAGATGCAAATGAGGTGTGAACTCATTTGAATTGCTGAATCTCAAATACTTGGCTCCATGGATCAGATGTAAATATAGTGCAGGCACTCCCTCAGTGTTTGTTGCTAATGGATTGCAGCTGTGAATGATTAGTGGTAGGAAGAAGGAAAACACAACAATAGTTCAGACTACCTTACTCCAAGTGTGTGTCAGCCAAGTTAGACTTATAGAGTATAGAACTAATTGTATTGATGTTTTAAATGTAAGTAAGCAGCACACATTTCATAGTTTTTGTTCAGAGCCATCCAACCTACTCTTCATTTCTTGACAACTGTATATTATTGCCATTTAATATCCTCACACATTTAAAGACAATGATACTGAATGCCTTACAGACTGCATGTCTCAGATTACTTGTCAAATAAGACAAGAATGAGCAACAAACAGAGAGATAAGACAGAGCTGCATGTATGCAGGCAACAGTCATAAATGGTTATGTGATCACTCAGTGTACTACATCTGAAATTAATACATGTATAAACTGTCATATGTTTTGTTGATACTGTGGATGATGTTGCAATTGCTTGCATGCACAATGATTTTCATTCTGTGCGGTAAAGTTGTTTCTGTGGCAAAGAGGGGTAAGACAGACTTACTGCATTTTAAAGCTTCATTGGAGTGAGAGTTCAAATCCACACCAGTGTGAAAATATTTCATGTGTAACATAAATTTTTGTAGTGCTGCTGATTTAATAGATTTATTTTCTTCCTTTTCTCATAATTCTCCATTTTTTGTCAATATTTTCACAGTACATGGCTTAGTGCAAACAGGGGAAACAAAGAAACACAAGGAATGTCATGTTTAGATTTGCTTATCTAGTTTGCATGATGCTTAGCAGTGTGCAAACCTGGAATAGTGGCCCACATAGGAAGCAGGCAGAACACCTGCAAATGGGGAATAGACAGCCTAAAGGTTAAAAAGGATACATTGTTGCAAGTTTTGCTTTCCATCCTGCAACACTGTTAAACGATATTGTGCAGCAATTAGCAAGCTTCCCCAACACCTGCAGTCATCATATACCTGCAGTCAACAATTTCAAAATTAATGTATTCTATTAATTCTCTTGGGTACTGTGCAAACATACTAAGAGGGGTTGTACAGTGATTAACACACAGAATGAATAGGGAATTGTGCAACTTTTATTTAACTATTCTTGTGGCAGCTGTATGTGTAGGGCTGTAATACAGATGGTGGGTTCTAATACAGGAAGTGCAACATATTTGTGTTATCTTAGCTCAGTTTATAGTAATGAACAGGAAAATATCCAAGTGTTACTTGAATATTCCTGTGGCAACAGGTGTATTTGTAGGGCTGCCATACACATGGTTCTCTGTTCTAATACAGGAAATTTCAGACATTTTTACTGTTGTTCCATTTCACATTACATGAAATATAACTTATAACATTTTATACATAATTATAAATAGTGGAGCTGATATGAATTATATGTTTGAGGGGTAAGACACCCTTACTGTGTTTTGTAGGTTCAGATGTATGACTAAGGGTATACTGTTTACTACATTTCTGTAAGTATAATTCTGCTATCTGGACTTGGCTAGCCTTCACACCTAAATAAGACACATACACAAATTAATGTATATGCAAGGACCTTGTCAAGTCACACACATTCATGGTTAACACCTCAGTCTGTGATCTGTATTTATAAATGATTCATGACTATGTCTGAAAACTACTTCTTCTGCGGTAAAGATGAAAAATCACTGCTGTAGAAGAAAATGTTTTGTCTTTTACACATATATTTGAATCCCACACTGTAAAAATCAATTTTAACAGTGTATAAAGCTAACCAAACATGTACCAGGTCATGAAATGTATGCTCCTAGTGGATGTAAGCAATGTTAAATCAGTTAACACCTACAGCAGCAGACACCCCTCAAACTAATGTCAAGTCTCAGATTAGCCTTCTGATTTCAAAAATTGCTTTCATCTCTGCTTAAGTACTGTTGCTGACTGCTTAACATCGTGCAAATGTGGTTGGCATTGTCACTCAGGTTTGTGCATTACCAGTAAACATGATAATGGGAATTGCTGGGAAATCATTACTTGCTATTGCTTTGCTTTGGGATTAGACATGTCTAGTGTTAGAGGTGGGGTGTTCAGAAGACCAGATTATTTACTGGACTCCTGGTAATGTGCCACAACCAAAGGCTTCTGCAGGGGAACCATTTTAGATCCTAGTACAAGTTTGAGGCTTGGAATAGTCTGGTCAAGGCTATATTCAGTGCGACTGGCATCCCACACACTGGAAAACAGAGTAGGCCCAAATTCAATTACCTCAAAAGGCACAAGAGGGATACAGTCAGCAAGTGGTTGGTTGAGTTTCAAACTAGTGACATCCCACAGTTGTGTAAGTATGTTAATAAAGAAAATTTATAATACATAGAAAGCTAAATACAGACAAGACTGAAATGCATAATGTTCCTCTTTTCATTTCTTTTCTTCTCACAGCTAATCCTGAAATAATGGCAAATAGGCAAGCCCATGATGATCATCTGGAGAGACTTAGGGAAGCAAGTGGTATATATGCAGCACAAGAGAATTATTATTGTACCTGGTGAATCTGGGTATCCTGAGGCAATGTTACAACTGTCTCATGTACACAGAAAACCCTCTCCTCCTACCATAAAACACTAACATATGCGAGAGATGCAATTATGCAGCCAAACTGGAGGCTAAGCTGTCTTCACCCAAGACTGGAACAGACAGTCAAGAGGAGAAGGTTAACACTTGCACCACACCTCTAGCCACACATAGACCTACTAAAACAGCACTGGCAAAAATACACATGAATACACAAAATCATACTCGGAGGCTCTAAATAAAAACCTGCAAAAGCATCAGAGACCTCCAAAGCAGACACCCAAACAACCTGCACCTCCCGTCACAAACCAGAAAACACATAAAACACAAAATCAGTGTGCCGCACAATCACAGCCCTTAAGGTGAAATAACATACCTAACACACTAGTAATAGGTGACTCTATAGTCAGGCACACTGACGTCCCACTCACTAGGCTGGACAAGCAGAAGGTTACTGTTAGTTGCCTGTCGAGAGCCAGAATCTGACACATAACACAAGCACTCAGGTCAATCCAGAACAAGTACAAATATGCCTCTGTCATTGTTCATGTTGGTGTGAAAGACCTGAGACATACCTCCCTGGACTACATTAAAAGAGGCATGGAAGAGCCCTCTGATCATGTAGTCCAGGCTGGTATGACCCTGACCTTGAGTAGCATCCTGCCCTCACCAAGAATGACACCTCAGTATAAAGAAAAAATTATCAATTTCAACAATTTGCTAAACTTCTGGTATCATTCAAAAGGGATCTAGTGTCTGTCAACCTGGGACGACATGCTCGACAAGCCGTGTTGCTTCACAAGAGACGGCTTGCACCTATCACCCCTAGGCTTTCGAATACTGGCCAAGGCTCTTGCTACCCACATAGTGCCTTTTTTAGGCAAGGCTCAAAAGTCAAACCCACCTCCATAAACAGCACAATTAACAAAAAATTGAGGGTTATGCTACTCAACACTAGGAGTCTAAATCTCAAAATGCACGGTCTCAAAGCACTCCTCAGTATGGAAAATGTTGACATTTGTGCAGTAACTGAAACCTGGTTCAAGGCGCCAGAGAGCACCCCAGCACTACCGGGCTACAACTCATACCACATGTTTTGGCCACAGAACATGGACCGAAACACAAAAGGAGGGGGTGTATCCATATTCATTAAGGATATCTACACCTTCAGGTTAGTGGTGCAGCATGATACCTCTGAGATCATCCATGTGCAACTAACATTGGGTAAATCTGCAATGCAAATTGTGGCCTACTCAGATCACCCTCCATGACCCAGGACCACCACTCCACCTTTCTGGAGACACTGGAAAACAATAAGGTCCTACCGAATACCCTGATATTGGGCAATTTCAATTACCCTGCCAGGAAAACTACTCGAGTACAAACTCCCAAGCTCAGTGCTTCCTGGAATTCATCAACTTAAATGCCCTGGATCAGGTGGTAAACTCCGCTACCAGAGGTGAAAACATATTGGACCTGATCATCACCAACATGGGCGACAGGTGTTCCACACCAGACGTCAACCCGTCACTGGTTAGATCAAACCATAAACTAATCACTCTGGATATCCACACCCCAACACCACCCCCAACTAAGGAAACTACAGTAAAAAACTTTTCTATAGCAAACTTCACCTTACTTAAGACAGAGGTGGTAAGTTTCACAGCCCCCACACTAAAGGATAATGCTGCCCAAGATGCAGAAACCTTTACAAATGCACTCTATGAGCACCTACAAGGATGCATGGATCGTGCCATCCCTAGCAAAAACAAGACTCACTCTTCTAAGAGAAGGAAACCAGTTTGGTGGACCCCTGCCATAAACAGGCTCTACAATAGAAGGAGGAAACTTGTTCAGAAAAAAAGCAAATCCCAAGAAGGAAAGACATCCCTGATCAGTATCAGTAAGAAACTAAGGTCCCTCATAAAATCATCCAAGGCTAACTTCGAAAGAAAAATAGCCAAGGATTCAAAAGATAACCACAAAGCCTTCTTTAGCTATGTTAAGAATCTAAATGACAACTCACAGATATGCACTGAACTAGTGCAAAGTAACACAAAATATACTGAACCTACTGATATTGCCAACATCCTGGCAGATAGACTCAGTGCAAACTTCACCCCCTCTCACCCCCAAGAGGGCCCACAACAATACCAGAAAAGTGTAATGTCCCAGAAATTGCAGACACGCATGTGAAAACACCCCTTTCAAAAGCCAAAAACACAGCATCAATAGGGCCACATGGTGTCCCAGGCTACGTCTTGCACGAACTACAGAATGAACTAACCCCGCACCTAAACACGCTGTTCAACCTCAGCCTCTCCACAGGCTATGTGCCCATCAAATGGCACACAGCAATGGTTATTCCTCTCTACAAAGGAGGGGCCACAATTGACCCTGGTAACTATCGCCCCATAAGCCTGACTAGCCTGGTCTGCAAGGCTATGGAGCGCATCATCATGGAACTCATTAACAAAGACATTGGGAACCTCCAAACACTTGACCCGACCCAGTTCAGCTTTGTTAAGGGCAGATCATGCCTACTAAACCTGGTTGACTTCTTCGAGACAGTCACTAAGGCCATAGATGAGGGAAAGGTAGTTCACACAGCCTACCTTGACCTCGCCAAGGCTTTCGACACCATTCCCCACTTGGGTATTACAGAAAAACTCACCAGCCTGAACATAAACCCATACATCACGAGATGGGTTGCCAACTGGCTTACAGACAGAACTCACACGGTAAGAATAGCTGGCTCCAGGTCTGACTCTAAACCAATCACAAGTGGTGTCCTGCAAGGATCGGTCCTGGGACCCCTACTGTTCAGCCTATACTTCTCAGAAGTACAGGCAAACACAGGAGGACTATGGCTAACCAAGTTAGCTGATGACTGCAAACTGGGAGCCATAATTGACTCTCCGGATGACATGGACATCCTCCAAAAGGGACTTACTGAGATGGACTCCTGGTGTCAAAATCATGGCCTCAAGCTAAATGCCAAAAAATGCATAGTCATCCCATTTGGGAAAAACAAAACACTCATGAATTACCACATAGGTGGCAGCCCCCTTAATACAGAAGAGGTAATAAGAGATCTGGGGACCCAGGTAGATAGTGATCTCTCCTTTGACAATCATATCACCAAAGTAGTTAGGAAATCCTTCTATGTGGCCCATCTAATTACTAAAAGGTTCACATCTAGAGATAAGAGGTTATAGTGCCCCTCTACTAGTCACTCATCAGACCCATCATATTTGGGATGTACCTCACATGACACTTCCAACAGCTGGAAAGACCACAAAAGTACCTCACTAAGAGGATTACTGGCCTCAAACATATGTCCTATGCAGCCCAGCTGTACTTAGTGGCATATCGCTTACTCAGAGGTGATCTCTGCCTGACTTACAAAGCCATGTCCAACTCAGAATTGATGGACATGCTCCACCTAAAGAAATCCAAGTCACTGTGAGCCACGTGCTCTAGTGAGCTAAACCTCGCCACAACAATAAATAGAACATGCTGGAGGGATAGATTCCTGCCACAGAGAATCCCTATGCTTTGGAACAAACTTCCAAACTACATTATGCAGAGCCCCTCACTAACACTCATCAAGAGAAACCTTGATGAGTGGATGGTTAACAGAAAATACACCCCTGGGATCCCTTCATTGGCTCTGCTTGACAGAGGATCAGTTAATTAATCAATGGGGCGGTGAAAGCCGACACACTCTGGCTAGGCTTATAAATGTCCTCGGGCAGATTGCCTAGTACCTACCTATTAACCTATAAACCTATGAACCTTTAAAAGTTAAAGAAAAATGTTTTGTTTTCTGTACAGTAGAAGCAAAGTAAGCACGCATATCCTAACTGTAAAAATAAGCATGCATGCATTAGTCTATAGCACAAACCAACTTTAAGAGTCAAGCATAATACTGTAGTCAGATGTTGTGGGCTCAAATACCATGAGTAACAACTATACAATACTGCAATTCTTTAATAATATTACATAAATTAAAATCTATTCATGTGGCATAAATGCCCTACTGTTAACTGTAATCTGTATAATTTGACCAAACATATATGCAATATCTGCACATTACTTTGAGCAATCTGTAATTATAGTTTCTAGTTGTTAGGAAATATACTTAAATGTAAAACTTCAGATAAAATAGTTGTATTATTGTGAGAATGCATTGTATGTCACATATGATTGTACTAATTTTATCCCTTTTTTTCCTGTCACCCTCAACCCTTATTTCTTTTTTTTTTCATTTTATATTATGTGTTGTGAAAATGTCTCCATGTCATCCATCTGTAACAAATTACTAAATGCTTCACATCACAACAAGGTAGGCCATCAAAGTGTCTCAGCCTGCCCCCACTCTACTGGCTCCACCACCAATGCCCAGTACATCTGGGACCCAAGCTGTCTATACTGTCCCTGCTGCCCCTGCACTACCTATACCCTTAGGTAGTACTACCCCAGCAGCTGGTGCTGTGGTACTCTGTGGGAGCACTGGTGGAGGTGGTGATTTCATCACCCACCAGGAGATGCCAGGGTTGTTGCATAGGGTCATGCACAGCACCATTGGTGTACACCTACGCTGGATGGAGAGGCCAGAGGAGAAGATGTCAAGCACTACAGCAGCCAGTGGAGTAAGGGGATAGTGATGACAGTCCTGCGGGTAAGGACTAGAATCTCACTGTCCCCATGTTTGATGGGCATAGGCTTGCATTGTCCCCTCCCTCACTCCAATCATGGTGTCTCCCAACCTTTTGTTTCCCTCAACATTCCTCCCTTACTCAGCATTCCTCTCTTACTGAAGTTAAAAAAACAGACACCTCTCCCACAAAAATAAATATCATCCTATACATAGCTCTCCATTTTACATGCATGTCTTCTTGACACACTTGATTTGTTCCAATTGGCTATGCAGCATGATTGCTTTGTTGTTACCCCTCTTTGTGGAGATGACAGTCCAAATTCAGCTAATGTTCTGCACATATTTTCATTTTACACTGTTGAAGAAATTGACAGCTATGGTTTGTTCCTACCTCCCTCCCTCCTGCTCATTCCTATATTACTTTCCCTTTGTTCTTCCCCCTGCTTGCCCCCCCCCCCATTTCACCACTTTCCTATCTATCCCATTTTAAGACGTATTATCTGGTCAAAAAATAGAATCACACACAAAACACATAAGTAACAAAAAAAAAAAAAAAAAACAATGGAGCCCTTCACTTTTTGGGCTCTATGTTTGTGCAGAGTTTGGCATAATGCACCAATGGCAAATGACAGCAAAAGCCTCTTTTGTGGTGTGGTCATCTCTCAGCAATGTTGCTTAAACATGCTGAGCTACATCACCACACATTAACACATGATGAATGTAATATAAAAAACAATTTTATTGCATTATCACTACTTATTTAAAGGTATTACTTATACCTGGATTCAAACCCTAGATCATTTGGGCTCCAAAAGAAATATGTCAATGCATTTACACCTGCGGCTACAGAGTCAGTTAAGCAGCAGGTGTATTTCATACCCTCAATACTGAGAACTCTAAGAATGTTAAGCAATGACGCTCATGTTTGTCCATGGCTTAATGATGTGCAAACAGGGAAAGTGGTAGAAATGTGATGTTGCATGCACAAACAATTTGCCAAACATCATGCAAACCCACTGCTCAGCATTTCACTATGCAAAGTGGACAATGATATCTATTACTTTTGTTTACTGACCATTTAGTGTTCATGGCATGAAACTACACGTGGAAAGAATAAAAAACATGAAGGCACTATCTAAGAAAATAACACATATTTGCATTGCAGTTATTTGTTACCTCCCCCCATGCACTGCAACTTTGGTCTCGCAGTACTTGTTAATGAATATATCAACTATACTACATAAATTCATAACAAATGCTGTCTCGTATAACTTACACATTTTTAGAATGACAATACACATTCCGATTTTCCAGCACTTTTAGTAATGTGGACACCTGTTTGCATATAGCTTGCAAAGATGTCTCTTAAAGTATACCTGCCCATTGGAAACACAACCAACAAATACTACACCTTGCACACTCATCAATCTGGTAATATGTATAACTTTAATATCTTGACACTTGCACATACTTACACATCCATTTCATGCAGGCCTCCCAACATCTTCTCTCCAACGACCAGTGTTGATGTCATAGGTTCATAGATTAATACAAGGCTAACTGCCCTTGTGGGCCATTTTAAACATAGCCAATTACTCCATGTAAGAATCAATCCCTGTATCTTGTGTCTGCAAGGCATACCTCTCAACAGTACAATTTTTTGCAGAATGTCCAGATTTTCACCTCAAAATTTTTGCCTGTTCCTCATAAAATGTATATTTTTCTAGCAAATCACTTGGATGATCTGAGGAATGAAATTACTAAATAATGACATACAAGTGAGTTTCAGACTTCATAACCTTTAGAAAATGCATTTTAAGACAAACCATGCTATTCTAGCTACTTTCTAAGTTTGTAAGAGCACTATTTAAAATATGTCCCTATTTTTGGGCCTTTGTACCCTCATAATGTAAGGCTTTGTCCAGATTTCTTAAGTGGGTGAGAGGTATGCTATAAGGTAAACGCTTTAACTATTATTCCAAACTCCCACCCTCATCAGCTATAAGTTGTCCTGCAGCCTTGTAAAAGTCACATTTGTGCTGTGGCACTTGTGTAAAGTACAGAGTTCTCTAGTCTGTGTACATAGATAGATAGGGGTTTGGTTCTCACTGCAGTCAACTGGGAAATGTGTGTGTCTCTATCTCGTTAGAGGAGCATAAGTGTGTATCCTACCATTACCACTCCAATCCCATGGATTGTCAATATTGTGACACTTGCGCATGCCTACATATCCATTTCATGCAGGTCTCCCAAAATCTTCTCTCCAAAATCCAGTGCTGATGTCATCTACTATAAGTTGTCCTACAGCCTGCAAAATTAACACTGATGCTGTGGCACTTGCATAAAGTACTGCATTCTCTAGTCTGTGCACTTAGATAGCTAGAGTTTCTGTTCTCACTGCAGTTAAATGAGAAGAGTGTGTGTGCGCTTGCTTGACATTAGACAGAGCATTTACACCAGCATGTGGGACACTGCTATTACCATTTTCTCCTCACCAGACACTGCTGATGTCATCACCTATAAACTGCTGTCTGACACTCTCCAAGTCAGACTTAGCTGTGGCACTTGCCTTAAATATAAAGTTCTCTAGTTGGTGTACTTAGGTTGGGGTTCTGTACTCACTGCAGTCAACTGGTGTGTGTGTGTGTGTGTGTGTGTGTGTGTGTGTGTGTGTGTGTGTGTGTGTGTGTGTGTGTGTGTGTGTGTGTGTGCGTGTATGTATGTGCTCATCCTTGTGTGCATGCGTACTTTCTTGATATTAGAGAGAGCATTTTAAAACAGCATGTGAGACACTGCTATTACCCCTTTCTCCTCACCAGACACTGCAGATGACATCACCTACAAACCGGTCTTGCACTCTCCAAATTAGACTTGAGCTGTGGCACTTGCCTTAAATACAGAGCTCTCTAGTTAGTGTATTTTGATAGGTAGGGGTTCTGTTCTCACTGCAGTCAACCGGGATGTGTGTGCGTGTGTGTGTGTGTGTGTGTGTGTGTGTGTGTGTGTGTGTGTGTGTGTGTGTGTGTGTGTGTGTGTGTGTGTGTACACTTGCTTGACATTAGAGACAGAGAGTGTTTTACACCAGCATGTTGGACACTGCTATTACCATCTTCCTCTCACCAGACTCTGATGATGTCATCAGTGACAGGGCTTTCAATCTATACACATACATCATAGCATGATTTGTAGGCCCTGTATTTTCTTAGTGAGAAACCCCTGTGGTCTCCCCAGCTGTTGGCTGCTGCATCTGTCTGGTGTGATGCATGTAAAAGGGAGCATTATACTCTATTATTGTTCAAATGAGATTCAATTGCAATGCTGTTATATCATCCTCAGATCTAGATATGATAGCCTGACTTATGAGGTGCATGACATAGCCTTTCCATACCACTGTGGACACTTGGTCAAAGCTCAGATTGCTATCTATGTGTGTTATCAGGTGTTGCACCACTGGGTTTCAGGATAGGAGAGTGTTGTCAATGCTGTTATTAGCAGAGGAATTCCACTTTCCAGAAGACTAATATAATGACACATTTTTGCATTTATTTGTAGATGGTGTGTCTTTGGCACCAATCATTTGTCTGTGCTAGCCCCTCCTGTAGAATGTTAACATCATTTGTGGACTCAGTTATTGCACCCAATATGCAAGAATCAGCAAACCTGTTAAGACAAAGGCCATATACTTTAGCCTGGACTATCAAGAAACAGATTCCAAACAGTAAAGGGCACAGCACACAACATCCCTAGGGTATGCCAGTGATTACAGACAGCTCATCTGGTAGAAGCTGATTCACCAGCATTCACAGCATGTGTTCTATTGGTGAGCCAATCAGTTAACCATCTAGTGATGTAGGGGTTAATCTCCACTTTTTTAATTTCTCCACTTCTTTTGGTTTTGTAATACCATGATGGCAATGGACCCCACTCCTAAGTCAAAGTATGATTAAAGTTTATAAAATTAGTATTGTTTCAATCTTTGATGTCAGCCAGAAGTGTTCTTTGCAGCACCCACAATGTGCCCAGTAATGAATCCTTCTGCAATTTGTACAGAGTTTCATGTATTGGTAATATATCTAAATACAATTATATATTCTTTTTATAAGACATGTTGCTCCTGCTACTATTTGGTATCTTTCTTCCACACTGCTCTCATTTCTGCCTGCAAATACAGATATTTTATGACTTGTGTCTCTCTGTATGCAAGACATTGTACTCACTGCTACTTTTGTTTTTTGTTTTTTTTTCATGGAGCACTATATCTGTTTTTCTTGCATTTGTCTTTTGGACTGTTGGTAATGGGTGATTCCATGTGATTTAGACTTCATAATTTTTTATGATGCTTTGTGGCTCATGTTTCCAACATTTTTCATCCACTTCAGTGCCATAATGTTTGCACAATCCCCAGTGCAACAGTCTTGCCACATTATTATGCCTTTCAGTGTACAGTCCTTCTGTCATTAGTATGTCACAACCAGCAACAAGGTATGCAACTGTTTTCAATTATGTTTTACAAAGCCTACATTTATCTTTTTTTTCCACATGTTCAATGGACTTTGTAAATCGCTGTGTAATTAGCCCACTATCTTGGGCCACCATTATTAAACTCTAATCTTTTGGTTTGAATTTGCCCCTCCTTAACTATTCCTGCATTTGATCCTGATCAGCATGAGGTTCTTCCAGGAGTTTTCAATAATTGCAACTATTTATGCATTTTCCACATTTCTTGCCTTCTCATCCAATCCTTCACCTTATATTTGTTGTTTTGCTTTTGTGCCACATTCAGTTACTACCTGATTTTTATCTACTTCTGGACTGATTTCCATTCCCACTTGATGCTGATATGCTTCTGATAGACTAATCAGGGAAGTCATCTTAGATTTATTCTCCTCGTGTTTCAAAACGTTCACTATGTTTGAGTCTCACGATTTCCATTCCCGTTTCCATTCAGCAGATAAGTGCGCTGTCTCACGATTGCAGATCTATACATGTAATCAGTTTCAAGGAGGCCCATACTTCCTTCAGAAGGAGGAATATATAATCTTGGTATGCACTGATTTTTATAAATCATTTGATGAGCATGAAGCATCCTTCTTATTTTCCTATTAAATCTATCCAACACCTTTTGGGGCCAGTTAATCACTTCAAAACCGTTAGTTAGGACAGGAAGAGCAAATTGGTTTATAGCTTGAATTTTGTTCCTAGATGTCAACACTGTTTTCAGAATTAATGTAAGTCTTCTAAAATATTCCTCACTAAGTTTTGATCACACGTGTTCATGCTTTATTGCTGATCCTTCATCAGTTCCCAAATATTATACACTCCTCTTGCTCAATTTCTTTTATATCACATTCCTGTCCCAAACTGATGTTTTCTTGGTGCTGCATTTTTCCTGTTTTAAAGATTGTTTTTGCACATTTATCAAGACCAAATGACATTCTTATATCATATGAGAAAGTTTTGACTACTTGCAGCTGTGCTTTCAGTTCCACATTTGATTAGCTATACAATTTTAAATCATTGACAAAAAGATGAGAAGTCTTTACACATTGTTGTTTTCTAGAAGCCAAATTCTAGCTATGGACTAATCTGTTAAGTAGACAGCTTAATGGATTAAGGGTAAGACATAATAACAGCAGTGACAGATAGTTAACTGGAATACCCCCCTTTGAATCTATATCCCTGGAATAATAATTTGTCCTTTATCATGGCTTAATTGCAAAGTGGTTTGCCACTGTTTCATGGTCACTGTAATGTAATCGATCAGTGTAGGCTGTATCTTATATGTTTTTAAGCACTCTTTTATCCATGAATGTGGGATACTGTCAAATGCTTTTTTGTAGTCAATCCATGCCATACTTAGATTCTTTCACTTTTTACAGTTCTCCACTATGACTTTATTTAAAAACAAATGATCCTTCTTTCATATGACTTTCTTTTATTGCCCTTTTATTCTATTACCATAAATGAGTTTTCTTCTAAATGACTATAAACTCTGTCAGCATCAATTCCAGTGTATAGTTTATACATCATCAGAAGGCAAATTATTGCTCTATAAATTTTAGGGTAGCTTGCAGCTTCATTCTTAAGGAGGAGCATTGCTTTTCTTTTTGTTAACCAGGCTGGTATCTGTTCGGGGTGCACATATAAATAGAGCTTACTCATGGTTACATTTTCGTGCAAAGATGTTAATACTTTTAATCCGAAGTTAGGTACTGCATGTGGGCCTGGGTATTCCACTTAGAGGCTTTTCTTAACTTTGTTTCAATCTCTCTGGCTGTTGCTTCATCCCATTTTATATCCTGTACCTTTAAACATGTTATTCTTTCTTTTACTTCTTCTCTCCATTTAGCATCATTGTTATTATGTTCCACAGAATATACTACTCCAAAATGTATTTATTTATTCTTTTTTGGCGGTCTTTCAATTCCTTTTACCTTGTTTCCCAATTCTCTATAAATCTTTTTGTGTCATCAATAAATTGCTTATTTTGTACTTTTCCTTTATATTTATCTGTGTCTCTTCTAAGTTTTTCTGCCTGTGCTGATATCTTTAGTTTATTATTTGTGATAGTGCTTTTTCATACTGAGCGTTGTATTTTCTGTTTGTGAGTAGCTAGTAGCTGTACTATAGTTGCTCACCCTCTCTCCCTGTTGGTGTCATGTTCTTATACTTAGTGGCTTTGCAGTTGCCTGCCCCTACTGTAAATTTGATCTGAGACACTCCTCCCAGTCTAGTGTCATTAACTCACTCTACCTAATACAGAGAGAACATTTGAAAAGGCCAACCCATTTAGTTTTTCAACTTCCTCCTTTCTCCCTTTCCACTTTATATAAAAAAAACACTTTGCTAGAATTTACTATTGCTAGAATCTCCTTGGTTTCTTACTGAGTGTGCTTCTCAAACAATCTGGATATATAGAGCTGATAAATATATTTTTTGGCACTTTTTAATTATTCAGAGTTCTGCACTGTATTAGTTTTTGCTTGACTGAATTATTTATATATTTGCTGGCATTGTTTGCCACCATTTTGATTTATTCCTAATTTACTGCTTTCCGCACATTTTTAGTCATTTTTTTAATTTAATTGCATTTATTTAAACTGTATTTGCATTAATATTGCTATACACTTTTGTGTTAACTTGCATTGCATTTGAATTGTTCTACTGCTGTTTTAGCTACTTTTCTGTATAAAAAAGGTTGTAAGCTTGTTTCCCATTTTTCCTGTAACTAGACTAGTCCAGATACAGATCTGCTTTACCCAGGACTTTTTATAAGCTTATGAGCCCCCTCCCAAGCCTTTCTGTGTTGGAGAGAAGCCTTCCAGCTTATCAGTGGGAGTGGTAAGCATCAGGTAGCCTGTCTCCCACAAGAGGAGTGGTTTCTGATCTAGAAATTGTAGTTTTCTGGCCATTTGGGCAGTTTTTCCATCACCTTCAACTTCCTGGTTTAAAAGCCCACATCTGTGCTTGTTTCCCACCTTTCCTGTAACTAGTCTAGTCCTGATACAGATTTGCTGTATTCAGGACGGTTTGCAAGGTTCTGAGCCCCCAAGCCTTTCTGTCTTGGAGGGAAGCCTCCTAGCTTATCAGTGGAAGTGGTAAGCACTAGGAAGCCTATCTACCACAAGAGGAGTGGTTTCTGGACTAGAAATTGTAGTTTATTGAACATTTGGGCCGGTTTTCCATCCCTTTCAACTTTCTGGTTTAAAAACCCGCACTCGCACAGGTTTGTGCTTGTTTAAGCTCTGCTCAGCGGCACCGAGCTGCGACAAATTATTACTGGTGCCAGAAAGTCTGCTCTTCAGTTTTTCCCTTAGATCTTACTAGTTCTTTCTGTATTGCACTTGAAATAGCCTAATCGCTTTGCACTTCAACAGGTTTTTGTAGCAATTATTATAACACACCTAAGAGCCATCAGCACTAGTCATTCTTCATGGAAATAGCTCCACTACGTAGTAGTTATGACCACCCCTCCTGGCATGATTAAAGGGCAGTTCCCTGTGCTTTCTCCTATTAACCTAGTGCACTTGGGCATTCTGAGGCAGTGTAGTAACTGCCTCATGTACACAGACAATTCTCTCCTCTTACATCCCAACACTCAGACTTGTGAGAGATGCACTTATATCACCAAATTGAAAGCTATGCACTCTCCAGCCAAGACCAGACTAGCTGGTCAAGAGGAGAAGGTCAAAACCTGCACCACACCACATAGAACACATAGCCCTCCAGAACACCCACTATCACAGCTCTCACATAAAAACACCCACCTTTGCAGAGGCACTCAATAGAAATTTACCCAAACAGCAGATACCTCCAAGACAGAAATGTACTCAGCCACCACAGCACAGCACAAACCACAGGACACATAGCTCACCTCCACAGTGTGCCCCTCAACCTAAGCCCCTAAGGCTAAACACTTTGCCTAATACACTAATCATAGGTGACTAATAGTGAGACACGCAGATGTCCCACTCTCTAGGTTGAATAAGGAGAAGGTAACAGTCAGCTGTCTATCAGGTGCCAGAATCCAGCACATAACACATGCACTCAGGTCACTCCAGAACAAGTACAAGTATGACTCTGTCATTGTCCATGTGGGTGTGAATGACCTGAGATGCACCTCCCTGGACTACATGAAAAGAGATGTGGTGGAGCTCTTGAATTATGTGGCCCAGGCAGATATGACACTAGCCCTAAGCAGTATCATCCCTTCACCCAGAATTATACCACAGTACAAACAAAAAATTATTGACCTCAACAATTGGCTAAGTTTCTGGCGTCATTCTAAGGGGATCCAGTATCTGTCTGCTTGGGATGACATGATTGACAGACCTCGATGCTTTGCCAGAGATGGATTGCATCTGCCAGCCCTGGGTTTCTGGGTACTGACTAAGGCTCTTGCCACCCCTATATTGCCTTTATTAGGCAGAGTTGCAAAGACCAAATTACCACTGTAACAGCTATAAATAAATGCAATCTGAGGGTCATGCTGCTCAATGCTAGAAGTCTAAATCTCAAGATGCTTTCACTCGAAGAACATTGACATTTGTGCTGTAATGGAGAACTGGTTTAAAGCAGCAGAAAGCACCCTGTGCTACCAGACTATAACTCATTCCACACCTTTCGGCCCTGAAACATGGATCAAAGCTCCAAAGGTGGTGGTGTCTCCATATTCATAAAAGATATGCATACCTCCAGACTAGTAGCCCAGCATAATGCATCAGAGATACTTCAGGTACAACTCACATTGGGTAAGACGGCGATCCAGGTCATAGCCTGCTATAGGTCCCCAACCATGTCCCTAGACTCTCACTCCACATTCCTAAGCACCCTGGAATCTATCAAAGTCCAACCCAACACTCTCATACTAGGAGACTTCAACTACCCCTCCATCAATTGGGAAACTACACAAGCACCAATGCACTGGCCCAACGCTTCCTGGAATTCATCATTTCCAATGCCCTGGAACAGCTCATTCTAAGCCCCACTAGAGGAAGCAACATCCTTGACCTGGTTATTACTAACATGGGTAACTGTTACTCGACACCAATAGTCAATTCCTCCCTGGTTAGATCCGACCACAAACTAATCACCATGGAATTCCACATCGCATCCACACCCCCCGCAAAGGTATCTACAATGAAAAACTTCTCCAAAGCTGACTTTGGACTCCTAAAAACAGAGGTGGCTAACTTCACGACATCCATGCCAATGGAAAATAGATGCATGACTGCTGAATCATACACTAATGCACTGTACGAACACGTACATAAATGCATGGAACTAGCCATATCCAACAGAACCAAGACCCTCTCCTCCAAAAGAAAGAAGCCAGTCTGCTGGTCCCTTTCATTAATAAACTCTACAACAGTAGGAATAAACTGTTGCAGAAAAAGATGAACAAAAAGTTGAGATCCCTCATCAAAACCTCCAAAGCCAGCTATGAAGGCAGAATTACAGAAGACACTAAAAATAACCACAAAGCCTACTTTAGTTATATCAAGAATCTTCATGGCAATACCCAAATTTGCTCTGGGTTACTGCACAAAGGTACCTCCTATACTGAGCCAAAAGATATTGTCAACATACTGGCTGACAGATTCAGTGCCAACTTTACCCCTGTTTCCCCCCCCAAAAGACCAATCTCAATACTGGAAGAATGCCAGGCACCCTGCTTTACTGCAGCACAGGTTAAAGCTGCATTGTCTAAGGCCAGGAAAACAGCTTCTATGGGACCCAACAATATCCCTGGCTATGTTCTATATGAATTACAAATTGAACTGGCACCACATCTGTATGTTCTGTTCACTCACTGCTTCGCCTCAGGCTTTGTCCCTACAGAATGGCACACTGCTACAGTCATTCCTCTCCATAAAGGAGTGACTACAGACCATGGAAATTATCAACCCATTAGCCTGAAGAATCTAATATGTAAGCCTATGGAGTGCATCCTCATGGACCTAATTAACAAGAATATAGGGAATCTCCAAATTCTAGATCCCACACAATTTGGTTTTGTAAAAGGTTAATTTCTTTGAGTCAGTCAACAGAGTGGTGGATGAAGATAAGGCAGTTCATACAGCCTAATGAAGATGATTAAGCAAGAGTGGCACTTGAAAATGTAAAATTAGATTTCCTAGATAGAGGTTACTCAAATGAAGAGATTGAGACCAATATAGTTCAGGCCTGGACACAAAGGGACAATAGATGTAAACCATATTTGATGGATGTCACACAGAATGATGACCAGCATGTTTTAAACTCAACAAATAATAGGTTTAGAGTAGTTTTTCAGAATTCTAGTGATATAAATGAGTACACTTCCATTATTAAAAGCATTGACATGTTTTACATGAGGTGCCGGGACTCATGGACAAGATAGGCAACATCCCATCTTTTTCATTTAGAAACAGCAAGTCTTTGAAAAATCATCTTTGCAATAAGACATATATATATATATATATATATATATATATATATATATATATATATATATATATATATATATATATATACCTAGCCAGTCCATGCAGACTGGCATCTTTCCATGCAGACGGTGTTCTGCATGCCAACACCTTTATAGAAATAATACCTTTACACACCCCGTGCGACAATTTACCATCACAAGTAAGGGCTACGCTGATTGCAGAACAATGAATGTTGTTAATTTTCTTTCTGCCAGAAATGCTTTGTATTCTATATAGGTGAAACTAATAGAATGTTCAAGGACAGGATCCTTGAACATATTAGGGACATCAACAACTGTAAAGATAGCAATGCCCTGGCTAGACATATTAAGGAAACAGACTGCACACATTATTTTAAATTATTTGTTATTCAAGTTGTCCACCTTAGTGTAAGAGGAGGTGATATAGAAAATCTGAGAGCATTGAACAAAAATGGATCCTCTCTCTGAATGCTGAGAGATACCCTGGTTTAAATAGTACAACATCCTTAAAACCTTTCTAGAAGTTTTGCCATCTCAGGCGTTAAGTATTTTTATAGTCATTTATGTATGTATAATTTGTCTTCTCACATATATATATATATATATATATATATATATATATATATATATATATATATATGCTTTTAATATATTTCTGACGTGCCTTTTTATGCCTTAATATGCCTTTATATGAGTTTTATATGAACCTTTATGAAGAATTTTTTGTTCCAAGATGACTGTATTAGTACTATATTATTCTATGAGGCTTCTTTAGATAGTAACGTTTTTTTTTTTTTAATTTTAATATGAGTT